>NW_028288822.1:3993388-4146980 GCF_059628265.1 Tinamus guttatus | reverse complement strand
CTGGAACTTCCTGTAAGACCATGATGAAGTTCCCCTCATGGAACTCATGGATTCTCTTGTCAAGCAAAAGTCCCTTTGACATCAAAGTCCCTTTGTCCCTTTGACATCAAAGGCAATCCTCCTTTTGACCAAGAAGAAAACGAACACCTGGATGTAGTATATTGCTATTGCACCTTACAAATTTCTTCCACAAATTATGGATTTGTGAAGAAAAGATGTTTTAGAAAAATTACAAAATTATCCTGTTATGCCTGAAAACCAGCCCTGCAAATTAGATTCATATACTAACATAAACAGAGGAAATTTTCCTGTCCCCACGACAAAAATATATTTTTCTCTGCAAGGCTGCTCAGTGTTCCTTATCATGACTGTGAATATTCCCATTGAAATCAATGGAATATTGATAGTCCATTAACAATGAAGGCCTGTCTCTGGATCCAGACCTATTCCCACGGAAGTACATGTCAGGTTTCCATCTGATTTCAGCATAACTGAGATCTAGCAGTTGTGTTTTACAATTCTATGCCACCACAGCCTTAAGTATTCAATTAAAGATAATGTATGTGTATGCCATTATGTTCAGTAGGACTACAGATATTCTGAAAACTATATATGCTTATGTATTTTTCTGAACCAAGATCAGCATTTTATTATAATAACTTCCTGAATCCGAGCCCAACGTTTTGTTTTAAACTATATCTTTTATACTGTTAAACTGGAAACTAGATCAGTGAGTTTGCAGTAAATCACATATTTGTGAAGTACAACTGTTTTAATTCATAGAATCAGGAATGTATCTTTGATTTTTTGCTGAAAATAATGTTATGAATTCTAATGTCTTATGTATGACAGAAGGAATGAGTGGTTAATATTAAGGTACATGAAAGTAAAAATTACCCAAAATATTTTTAATTTTTGATATAAAAAAAAGTTATGGTATAAAGTGAAATTAAAAGGGATTTAACGTTGTGATTACCCAGCAATATAGGAAAACATAGTCCTGTGCCTGTATACCTGCACTCAAGCTCTAAGAATGTAATTTTTCCATGAATACCTTGGAGATCAGGATTTTAATATGTCAGAACTTACAGTGAATTCAGAAATCACTCACTGACTGAAGCAGGAGCTGTTCTGATATTTAGAGCTAGATTCAAGTTTTCTGAATGCCTCACTTTTTGGGCACACCTCTTTCTCACTGACTGGCTATGTTTCAAGAAAGTGTCCAGTGAATATATCATTTCAAATATGATCCTTCAGGGATAATCTGTGGAACACACAGACCAGGCAGATAATGATGTGCCACTCTGCTACTGTCATTTGGACTGCTTTAAGCTGTCTTCACATTACTGAAAAACAAAGATGCACCAAAAATGTAAAAATTGCAGAGAGAATTTCAGGCAAAAATCACTGACATTTTGCCAATGTCTGGAAAAAAAACCCCACCACGACCAACAACAAAAAACACATAGCCTTGCATTTTCCTTGTTTGGATAAGAAAGAATTTATTAGTATTTCTGAGAACATAAAAATTTATGAGTTTCCTGTAGATTTGCATCTTATCATAGATTAACTTTGGTGTTTAATGTGCTCTATAAGAGATTTTTTTTCCTGACTGCTAGAGATTTACTAATTTTCCTTCTCATATGGATTCTCCTATGACTGATAAGGAATGGCTTTACACTGCATTGTTTTTCTCAACAGCAACATTGCTAACTGTATCTTTCCTCTACCCAGCTACTTGTTTTTATGAAGCCTGTAAGCAACTCCTTGCCTTTGAGATCTATTCCAGTATTCTATAGAAATGAAACCAACAAACAGTTTCAAGGTTGTTATGGGAGGACAGACAGACATACAGACATGCAGACAGATCACACAGCCTTCTTTAAGAAACCAGGTTAAAACCAGATACAGACAATGTATTAATTACAAGGGAAGCAGCAGGCCCTGACTATTAGCTGAATGTTAGTGTGTAAAAAGCTTTATGAAGCACCATATTTTTCACACCCTTCTCTTCAACCCACTCCTCCATTTGAAAGAGTCTTTCTGTCATATAGATGTTTCTGTTGTGCTTGAGTTCTTAATATATTACTACAAGTACTTCTTACATTTTGCTTTTTGTGAATGCACAGATCTCTCAGTAAATCTGAGGAAATATGTGATATTTGAAAAAACAGTTATTTGTGTTAGAACTGTGTTCACCCTCACAACTCTCTCTGCTAATATGTAGAATATTTGAAAATGCAATGTAAGTGAAAACTTCACTTCTTTAGTAATGTTAGGGAATGATGTTCGCAAGTCTTGTTCATAATTAGTTTTCATTTTGGTTTGCTTTAACACAACCAATTCTCTATTGAACACTGCATTTCTACCTAGCAGCAAAAGACTGTATTATCTTTATAAAAGGCTTTTCACTTCTAAAAGCTGTTTGTTCACTTCAAAGGACATTTTATTTGAGAGTGCATGCCAGAGACATAAATGGTATCATTTAATAAAATGATTTTACCAATCAGATGAGAAACACGATTTTGTTTTCTCTGAATTCTTGTCTGTTACTTCTTGTTTCCAGATAATCTAAACCCAAATAAAACCTAATCTCTCTCTCTCTCTCTCTTTTTTTTTCCTGCACCATTTTTAGATTCACTGACTTTGCCTGTCTGTGACCTCCTGCTGATACGAGCTTCCAGAAGCTTAAATCAACATCAGGTCAAATGGCAACATGTCAAAGACAACAGAGTATCATTTTCACACCAAGTAAGCAGAGGAAGAAAACACATTGAAGCACAATTTACACATTGAAGCACAATGTCAGGTAAAATGACATTGTCAGGTCAGTTTTTATCATCTGAGCATTTTCATCCCACTGTAAAAACCTGCAAATAACATCTGCTTCCTATAATTGTCAGACTGACAAGCATATGAACTTCCATTCAATTCCTGACAATTTGATCAGAAGGACTAGATTTTTCTATTCTATTGTAGTTTATTCCTAACTGAAATATGTTACTTTAAGAGGCAATAAACACAAGAATAAATTGTGAACCTACTCACAATATTAGTTAAATTTTTGGGTGAAAAAACTCTTAGGGGGTAAAAGGATGGCATGTACAATATAGCTGTGAAAAGCCAAATCAAGTTTTCACTATTTACATCAATCATTCTAATGAATCACAAAGCAATTTTTGCAAACAGAAAAATTCTGCAGAGAGAATTTTGCCACCAAGAGAAGAGAAATCACCGATGCATGTAAATCTGGGAGCTATTAAACTGGCCAATAGCACTTCAACAGCTTAGCTCTACAAAGGGCTTACAAGATTTCAGGAATCAGCATTTTAACATTAGCTGCAGTTGCCTGTCCCAGTCATATACAGTATTTTTACTCTTCTCTAGTACATTGCTTAAGTACATCATAAACAGAGAAAGCCTAAGCCAGATTCACAGTTTAATTTAACATTCTCCCTTGAGTGTGTTTGCAATTGCTTGAAAGTCTCACTACGCAGACAAACAGTCACAGTTTCTACATCATGTTTCACCCTCCAGATAATGCATATTGGGTGACTTGAAACGGCCTCGATACTGTCGCACATTCACCAACACTGAAGAGCCTTTAAAATGACCATAGTGTGGCAAACTGCTCCATAATTAAGTGCAAATACTGCTGTAATGAGTAATTCTAAGTACAGAAAAGTAAGCTGAATGTTTCCAGGTCATTATCTGGTTTTCCTCAAATTGCATGTCAGTTCTTATGTTCATAGGATACATTACTGGATTCTGAAAAGCAGTTGTGCTGCTGCTGAGTCTGAAATGGCATTTAATACGCTTTAAAAAAGGTTGCCAGGTTTAAAAAGGTTTTCTGAAGAAAGAATGGTAAAGATCAATTAATGACACATAACAGAGAACTAACATCCTGTGCTGTACTATGCACTGGAAAGTTATATGATATATAACACAGATGTATAAATACAATGGTGGTGGATAAAGCCCTAAATATTAAGAGTAAATATATTCTAAACTAAATACTAGTTTAGCAAACTAAAAAGCACGCTAACAAGTTGAAAAAGAGTTTTCTGTACTGTAAAAAACAATACTAAACAGCCTGTAGACACGCAGAATTTTCCCAAGGCAAAAATGGAAAATAAGCTTTATGGCATTCAGAGTCAGCATAATAGATGCATAATAGATGATAAGAGATGCAGATCACTTCCCAACACAACCACACAGTAATATGCAGTTATGAAACAATTACCATTTTTTCAATATTGTTATTAATTTGTTAAGCCATCTGAGCTTTAATCAGTCATTTCCTTTTATTAATGGTTGTGCTTGAGCTTAATCTGAGAAAATCAGTACTTTTTGGAAAGCCTCAGAACACACATAAAGCCAGCATATGCTCGTCTCTGCAGTATTTCTAATCATTTTTTTCTAAATGAAGCAGAAAGGCTTATAAGCCTAAGTAGTCTATAGCTGTAATTATTTAATAACTTCAGTATGAGACACTTCCAGCTTCCTGGGATAGGAAAGACAGAAAAGAATTATATTTTGAAATACCAGTTCTTAATCTCAACTCTATCCTATCTATCTTAAACAGTTTTTTACTACATTTAGTAAAAAGACTTTTGTGTGTTTTCATCTTGACACCCAGCCAAACATTACTGCCAAGCACCTGCAATCAGATGATGCTTTTAGTTAGTGTTCTGAAAATATAAGGGACCACATTAGATCACCTCAGTGAAGACTGGATCCTACATGACCGTTTTACATGATGTTTACATATGTGACTGCTCAATCTACAGTTTTAACGCATTCCTTAGAGTTCGTGCATCTGAGCCCTGAGAAGACTTTGCTTGAATGCCTTTGGCAATGGGATGGCTGGAGCAATGTTCTTCCCTGACCATTGCTTTTTGACGCCAGGGACCCGGCTCCCCACAGATGAAACAAAGAGAGCCAGTGTTGCCTACAGTACCTGTGTTTCCTGACTGCTAATCAAGGAGCTGTCACCTTGTACAGAATGAAATATTAATTATTTCTCCTAACCTCTAATTTCTGTACTGATTTTTATTTTAAGAGTAGTAGATCAAGTTGTACAGGGTTTTCCACTACACGGCTTCCAAAGAAAGTAATGCTGTATATCATATACGCATGCAACTAATGATATAAGCATTAGCCCAGGAAGGAGGAGACCTAGATTCTCAACCTGCTAACTGAAGTTATTTGTACCCATATTTTCTACTGGATATGGAATGGTAAGTACAGCATCCACTGCCTGAGTTGACCCTCAGCTTACTATTCAGTGAAGAACACATGTCACAAGGTACACAGAAAAGATGTAGTTTAATGCATTCTGCACACAGCTGGCTAGAATGGATGCAAGTAGTGGACCTAATTTCTAGGCCTGTTTGTGAATTAACCTTACTTAGTCATTGGAAGCAAAAGATTATCATGTAGCATTAACGCAGTATGGGTTTAGTACCTTATTTTTGTGGGATTTGTTAGATCCAAGTCACCTAGAGCTTTGAGTTGTATCTGCCAGCACCTTTTCCTTAGACAAAGTCCACAAAAAATACCAGAAACACTTCAAGTATTTACAGCTACCTTGTGAATTTTGCAAATTAGAACAAATCTTTTACATAGGGAAGGTCAGTTTGAGATGGATTAGAACTAAAAATTGCATAAACAAATCTCCCCGTAGGAAGACTCCCTTTCTTCAGTTTGGCTGTGTAGGCCAGCAACTCTTGAGGCTTTCTGGTTACCATAAAGAAGAATTTCTGGGTGTCTTGAAACGTATGTCCTTCAATCACCTTACAGCTGAATCCTTCTGTCTCCAACTTTCCAGGAGTCCCCTGCTCTGTGTTTCTGAAGCAATTTCCATCCTTGCTCTTGGAGTGTTTCCCTGGCACCAGCACTGGTTTTCACATTAGTGTGGCCTAGTCACAGTAAGATAAAATGGAAGTAAAGTGCCTAAATACAGGCAAGGTTTATCTGTGATGTTAATTTACATCTCCTCCAGGTGCTGCTAATTATTAGTGCAGCTTAATCTCACTACTTACAGCTTCACTGTCCCTTCACTGGAGTGTACAGTGGAGGAAGGACAATCTCTCCTTCTATGTGGAAGACTCTACCCTAGTCAGTGAGTAGCTGACAGGCATAGGAAAAAAGCCTTTAAGCCTGCACTTATTCAAACCCTTCTTTAAGGGCAGAGAACATACAGCGACATGGATCAGGGCAAGCCAACAAACAAGAGAGCCATCACACTGGGCGAGACAAGAGACAGGGCCTGAGCTGCGGTATCTGGTGCAGCACTAGAACCTATCAGCTACGATGACTTGCAAGTCTGTCTGAAACAGTTAATATCTAGAGATAAATTGTAAATTAGACTATTAAATAGTATGTATATAGGAAAACAAGGCTTGAATTGAAACTCTCTGATGAAGTACTTGTATGTATGGGGGAAAAAAAAAAGCCTTTAATGTAACTTTTTTTTTTTTTAAATGAGAAACAAAGGAACTTTCTCTAGTTTCCAAGACATTCCCTATTCCACATTATTTCACTTCTAAGGTGAAGCTTCAGAATAAATGTTCTCCACCATTCCTGTAGCTTCTTTATTTCCTCTGGCCATTTAAAACTCCATGATGTTTTGCGTGTAGCAGCAAAATAAAATACAAGGATCAAGGTAGAAAGGGACATAACCACCTACCGAATAAAAGGCCTGAGGGAAAAAAAAATACACACACACACACACACATCAAAGAAACATCAAAAACAGATAAGAAGGCTCAAATAGTTCTTTCACTGTGTGGAACAAAATCCTGGCATGGAGAGTGCTGGAAAAAAATGAGTGATTATATGTGTCTGTCTTTCTGTCTCCTTCTGTATATACTTGTATTTCTTCAGGATAAGTCCTGCAAGAACTTTGGCACACAACTGATTTTTATGAACAGGCTGAAGCCTGTTCAGGCTGAAGTGATTATGTGAAGGGAAATTTCAGTTCTGGTCCCATGAAGGTCAGCATATGCTTAAGTTACAAGCAACTCTAGATGACAGAGTTTTTGTGCGTGTTACAGTATATGTGGTGCAATCAATTTTGAGAGAAGTTCATAGCTCTATGCTTCAGAAGCTGTAACTTTGCTTATGCCCTCAGTTTGCTCCTGAGCTTGCTCCTGAGCTAGCCAAACTTGATCTGGCACAAGTAATGAAGCTCAAGGAAGACCCAGAGACATAGGATGGCACTCCAAACTCATGTAGGCTTCCAGTGGCCAGATCGGGTAGTTCTACACTATGAGTGGTATCCTGTAGTATGGATCATGAGCAAATCAGGTAATCCATCTCCAGGGACAGCAAAGAGATGATTGATGCTATTATAGTAGCCAAAAACATCTTGAGCTTTAAGCAGATCCTTTTTGAAAAGCAACACAGACATTTCTCAAAGAAAGAGATCTTCAAAAAACAACCTATTAATGAGTTATTAATGAGCTGTTATTTATCCTGGCAGAATTATACATGGATTGTTGTGTTTTGGATGTACATTGCTTGATTTAAATGCAACTCCCCTGAATTTAACTTCTAATTAAGGGCAATGCAAATAAAGTTTTGGATAGCAGTTGGTAGAGGCCTGCATGGATGACATTTAGACTGCAGTAACATCATCTTCACTGTTTCTTCTAACCTACACCATAGTTTCTACTCCCTCTTTCAACTCTCTGCCATAAACTGTATTAATGTGTAACAGATAATAAAGAACATAAAAATGATTTATGGCTAAATTCACTAGTCACCTACATCTACACAGAATGCTCATGGGCCAGAGAAGATCTGAGACAGGCAGGGAATGAGAGAGAAAAATCCAAGAAATCCGTGCTACAGAGAAGAAGAAAGCAACATTTATACCAAACTGGAGAATATGGTAGGTTCCTTTGCTTCCCTTTTCTCTGCTCTATAGGGACCGATGCAAGCCCTGGATCACCTGACACTGTTCCCTGCGCAGGCACATGGCCCTGCACAAACCCACACCAGAAGATATGAGACAGTGCCTAGAAAAGACAGCATGACAGCTGGAGAAGTGCAAGAGAACAGAGCTAACACTGATTAGCAGGCAATCGTTGTAAAAAGTAATCTCAATGCATTTTCTATTACTTCATTTATTTTATGCTTTGACCAAGTCATGAAAATAAAAACAAAGAAAACTATTTTATTTTTCATCTTCTTCTATGAAACAGTTAAACACTCAAGTACTCAGGAATGTGAAGAACATATGCAAACCTGTACACCTGCAACAAACTGGCTAGAGGATTTCATCTACTTTCTCCATTTGCACTAAGCACTTCAGCCTTGCTTACAGAATATCACTACGCTTATTATTTTTCAATTTTTTCTAAAACTTGAGTTGTGCTTCTTAGAAACATCTAAAGCTACAGGCAGTACAGCTGTTTCCTGAGCTGATGAAGATACAGATGTGTGAGACACAAAATTCACATCGAGTAAACTGCTAAGTCAGGTCTGTAAATAGTCATATCTGAAATTATTTGCTCCAGTGTTCACTGGAGCACTGTTTACTACCAGTGCTAATGGCTGTGGAAAGGGAAGATTCAGAAGTGCCCAAGTACCAAAGAGAAACTGCAATTTTTTTAAAAATGAGTTAAATTCCTAAAGCCATTTTTACTGAGTTCTTTCAGAGTCCACCATTCCAGTTATAACAGTGACATAAGCACTTAAACAAGCTTAGTGCTGTCCAATAGAGGGCAATGGTACTCAATCCACATGAAGTTAATATACTATATGCTCTCCCTGCCAAGGCCTCTCTTTCAGTAGAGAAGATATGGAAGGAAAGGGTTACTGAAGTTCAGTCCGGACACCAGACACCAAACAACGTTATTATCAGCTAGCCCAAACAGTAGAAGTGGAACTTAAATGCTACATAACTTCACAGCGCGAGCTAAATAAGAAGAGATAGGAGGTATTCATACAGCACTATTTTATAACTACCACATACATCCTAGCAAACTTTTCCTGAGCTCAGGGCCCTAGTCTGGATATGTGTCATATTGTATTTTCCAAATGGAGAAAACACAACAATGAAAGATCATGTGAGCTGCACAAGGCAACTGAAACAATGGTAAGACCGGACTTCAACATAGGCATTCCTGGCTCTTACCTTGACCTATAATCCACCAACTATTTATAGCAGCAGTACATACTTAACAAGCAGTATAATTACATTATTACAGCTCAGAAAAGCATTAGCTAGGAAGGTCCAAACTCTCTGAAGGGAACAAATCCAGTAACTCAAGAGACAGAGCAAGTGATGGCCTAGTGTGCCAGACAAAATTCACCAACTTCAATGACAGAGAATGCAAGGCAAGGCACAGCAAAGCAAATAGGAGTTCACCTCACACAGCAGTTGAAGGCTCAGTTAAGGAAAAAACACAAGAAGTCGACGAGTCTGCTGTACATCCTTTCTCATGTCACCACTTAAATCTCACTTACAAACTTCTAAAAAATCCATAATAAATAAATCAAACAAAAATGATCTACATCATTCAGAGTCTCTAAAATTTGCCTTGAGCCAGTGTGCCAAATTGTTACTGGCAATGTCTTCAGCCTTGGAAAATTAAGATTCTGATGGCCTTGACAATATCTGTTTTTGGGTTCTGTGTTGGTTTTTTTTTTTTTTTTTTGAAAAGGGAATAAAATTCCCTTTGTCACACCTATCTTAACACTAATGTAAATATCCACTGATCTGTTGCTGAGGTCTTCAGTTGTGCACTAAAAGGAATAGAATAATACATACATCCATATTCAAATGCTCCAAATGAAGGCAGATAATCATCAACATAGAGCACTTTTGTGGCCAGAATAAGTTTCTTTTATCCAGGGAGAAGGTGACATACATTTAAAAAAAAAAAAAAAAACACACTACAGATGGCATAAGAGTTTCTTTTGGGAAACTACTTGAAACTGCTTTAACAAGGAGTTGCATGATTAAATTAACTTGGAGTGAGCAGAACTTGCCAAACTTGCCACTTCTCTCTCAACAAAGTTGTGTTAACAGTTAACTTCTGTTTCTAAAGTGGCATTATAACAAATGCAGATGAAATCTGTATTTACTGTCAGAATCTTTTCATAAATAAAAGCCTAAAGAAAAACATCTGCCCTAATGAATCAGCTATGTCGTATCCTGGAAAAATAAATCTTCTGGAATTAAAGAGACAGAATGAACACAAGTAGAAATCAACATACCCAGTACTAATGAGTCTTCCTTAAAAGACTCATTCACTTCCAAATAGATCACTCCTTCATGTATCTTCTTTCCTGAGACCAAAGTCTATTTTCACTAAACCAAATAGATTTAATATATGATTGATATTAAAACAGAGCATCAAGATAAATATTTCCTCAGGAAAAACTTTTCCCTGATGTATTTATTTGTGCACTCTCTATATCAAACAAACTGCTTTCATAAGTGAAATTACTTTGAAGAACAGCATCTTCTGCTTAAATCTGACAGAGTTGAAATGAAATGGAGCCCTTAATTTCTGGGAAATAAACTTGACGTTTCTGGTCATCCATCCAAGAAAGTCTTAAACCCTGTACCAGTGACTTATTTATACAGTATATTTTTTCATGGGGAATGGAACTACAAAGAGAATTTAAAGTTTCAGACTTTTACCAATATAGGATTTACTCCTTTTGTACTCAGAAGTTTCTTGCTCTATTCAATTGAGTTTACCATTCCAAGCAACCGAAGGAATTTAGAAAAGTAAATAACCTGCAAATGCTGGCAGTTTCTATTTGATTTTACAGATAAGTTTTATCTGTATTAGGGTGTATAAAGTGTTGGCACGGTGAGCTTTTCCTAGGCTCAGTGTGGCTGAAAGTCATGGGAGGCATTACTCAGTAAGGCAAAGCACCCATATACAATTCAAAAGCATGTATTCCTACATATTGTAAGGAGTTTTAATTCCACATCTGTAGGATATCAAGTCTGAGAATGGAAAATATCTGTGGCATGGTTGGACTGTTGTAAAGTGGAAAATATGAGTTAGGAGTTGTATTTTCTGTTTATCATCTAACAAGCCCATTAGTAGTAGAATGTTTCTTAGCTAAGGAAATCTGTGAAAGAAATAAATAAAAGCCACAACATCAGAAAAAAAATAGGATGTTCCAAGGGCTAATACTCCTTGCCCCATTTTAAACCTTTTCCTCTAGCTGCGATCTGTGCAGACAGGGATATAGCACAGTCAGGAGGAACTGGAAATAGATAAGCAGTACATTGCAAATTGCTCACAATAGTGGTGTAGGAATTCATCTACTGCAACTAAATAGGCAGAGATGGCAAGTCACCGAAATGCATTCTTATTGCAATTGATTTTTCCTTCCCAAACTAGAAACAAGCAGTGGAAATACTGAATATTCTGGGCTCTGCAGTACAAGAGGGACATGAAGCTTCTAGAGAGGGTCCAGCGAAGAGCCACGAAGATGATTAAGGGCCTGGAGCATCTACCGCATGAAGAAAGACTAAACGAGCTGGATCTTTTTAGCCTAGACAAGAGAAGATCGAGACGAGATCTGATCAACATGTACAAGTACCTGAGGGGAGAACGTAGGGAGGATGGGGCCAGGCTCTTCTCTGTGGTGGCCAGTGACAGGACAAGGGATAACGGGTATAAGTTGAAACACAGGAATTTCCATCTCCGTGTGAGGAAGAACTTCTTTACTGTGGAGGTGACTGAGCCTTGGAAAGAGGTTGTGGAGTCTCCTTCTCTGGAGATCTTCAAAACCCGCCTGGATGCCACCCTGTGCCACGTGCTCTAGGTGCCCCTGCTGGAGCAGGGGGGTTGGACTAGATGATCTCTAGAGGTCCCTTCCAACATTAACCATTCTGTGATTCTGTGTGATTCTGTGAATATTCAATATTTGGATCTTTCATTTTCCAAGTTTAAGAGTCATGTTATTTGAAATCATAATTTTTTGGATACAGTTTTTTTTTTCATATAAAGTTAAAGCTGTGGAATGGGCATGGCATAATCTGCACACAGTAGTTCACAGAATCACCAAGTGTAACAGCAACATCATCAATGCCACTTTGCCAAACTACACTAAAGATCGTTGCTCAATATTTGCGCCACTGTAAGCAAGTGCAGAAATTAGTGTGAGATAGAAGAAAAAGCCCAGATATGAAAGCTGATCAACTTTGCTACAATGAAAATACTGCATTGAATCCTTTTCAAGATTGTCTGTCTTTCTAAAAGAAATCTCTCCTCAGAAAAAGCTTCAATGGTAGGCAAAGGCATTTTTTTTTCTTTCTCCCCTTGGTAAAATTAACTGTGACAAGCCAGAAAAACACCAAATGGAAATGAAACAAGTTCACCCAGACCAGTGCTCATGTCTGATTCTGTAAAATGAGCAATCTATTTCTCTGCTCTACTCAGTCTGCCTAATTACAAAGAAACATTTTGCGAAGAACCCTCACAAGTGTGTGGCAGACGTGCAGCTTTAGAAGCACCATCTTATGACTAAATAGTCACTCTACTACATGAAATAAAAAGCTTGGAAAGCTTGTAAACTATACTCAGACGCGTTTGCTTGACAGGTCTGGATGTTAGCTGGCACTTCACATCTGTAAAATCAGCAAATGTTACACAGCAATAGAAGACACACCATTTGCCTTGGTCATATGACTGCCCACTGAAGATGGCCAGAAAGTTAATTTACATCATTTCTTAATTTCTGCCACTGCCACTAAATAATATTTCATTTCTCATTGAAAAATTGAAGGGGTCAGGAGAAAAAAAAAAAAAAAGATTTTTAAGTGCTTTATCACCTGAATGAATCTAACCTATCTTGCTCTAAATCCTTCAGTCTTTTTGTAACATAAATTTATTTTAAAAAAAACAAACAAAGAAAAAAACAACACTCTTCCAAAGTCAATTTGCAGAAACTCACCTCTTTCCAGAGGTCAAAGAAAATATATTGGTCCAAGTCGGTGGTTTTGTAACCAGTAATCTCTGCTTCAAAAGCCCATTTACCTAATAACACATTGTGAAATCTAAAAATAACCTAACTACTCATATTTACAATCTTGGATAAATTCAGTCACTAAATCAATTTTCAGAGCATATAAATAAAAATGACTCATTTTCCAGAAGTGGTGAGATGCAAAATCACTAAAATGCAAATGTCCATAATGTTTTAAAATCAGCCCACTATGGCTTTGGAGCCTGAACATGCTATTACATATATGACTTTAGACATCTAGATTTGAAAATTTTGCCCCCAAAGCTTTCTTAAAGCAGTCCTAAAAAAGCACCTGACGATCTTAAAGAATTTAGAGGTCCGCTGATCTTGTCCGCCTTATAGCTGCTTTCTAGAAAGTGCTGTTATTCCAGCCAAAGCCTTTTCAGAAGTAAATATGATAGGCTGTAAGACTCAATACTATATTTAAGATTGAACTGCAGATATCCCTTCAATGAATGCGCGAGGTTTCCATCGACATTTAAAGAAGCTATGCATGTGCTAAAGGGAAATCTTATTTGGCAACCAACACTACTGCACAACATTACAATCCACTGAGCACAGAAACAAATCCTGGGTTTTGTACTTCTGCGGTAGTAAAGTCCCCATTAGCTGACACTCCCTTCTCTGAACCAATCATGTATGCACTTGTTTTGATTTAAGTATGTTCCTGTGTGCGAGAAGCAGCAGAGAGTCATTTATTTTCACAGAAAAAGATAAGCAGCTATTACAATTAATGGGAACATAATTTTCATACTATTGGGATACTAAAAAGAAAAAGAAATGTGGGACAAGTTATGTAATCTGTATTTACTGAAACAAGGTGCATGCTTCTGAAAGGAGAGTTCATCCTGCCGTCTCTGAAGTGAACAGGAGATTTGCTACTGAGAGGAGAATTCAGCTGCTTTAAATCATGAATTGATTTCATCAAAGTTATTTCAATATACAGGAAAACATTCTTGTGATTATAGAATCAGGAACATGCTAAGAAATAATTAAAAAAAATAATACTACAGCCAATATGTGACCACCCATAGCATAACAGATCTCTATTCCTACTTCATAAAAAATATGATCATCCCTGTAACATACTTTGGACACCAGGTAGCCTTGTTAGCCTCCCTTCTGGGACATTTTAAGCAAAGTAGAACTGATGCTCATTCACATCACCTGGTTTGGGGCCCAATTGATGGTTCCTCAGCACTTTGAGGGAGAGGTCTGAATTACTTACAAATTGCAATTTTATCAAGATGAACTTGGAAAGAAATCACTGTTCCTTAGAAGATAAGTCTCTGGAACTGTAATAAATTTTCCAGGGTTGACTCACCTTAATTCAAGGGATTACAACATATGTTCACAACATTTTACCCTCAGGGCACCTGGGCTATCACATCATCTCTCCATTCTTCTAAAATACAATTAAGTGCACGGTCATATGTACTCATGGTCATCGCTCTGCAACAAGAAACAGGTTTTCTTAACTCAGCTCACCTAGTCACTGGAGTCACCTTTCTAACCTGTATTACAGCGTACATGGTAATTTAGAATGCCAAATTATTTGGATTCCTTGTTCTGCAGGCTGTAACTCAGAGAGGAGAACAGGCTCGAGGGGGATGATTTCTTCAGTCCCCTTTGCCATGGCAATGGGGAGTGAAGGCGTTGTTGGGAGCGCAGATGCTGACATAAGAGAAAACTCATCTCTCTCAACAATAGAGCATTTGCAGAACCCTTCCCTGCTGAGTAAAGGAGACAATCAGAGACACTATGTGCTTGGGTATAACACGACATTTCTGTGTCCATGAAGCCTGTAGCAAAGTTACAGCCTAAATCTCACCCAGTGGATGCTGACAGCATGACGTGCCTGGAGGGATGCTGTGTAGCTAAAGGACACAGGACAACAGTAGAGTATTGGATGCTCCCATTTTCTGCCTCTTCCCCCAAGTTATCTCTCAGACCAGAGAGGCAGAACTTGAACCTAACGCTTCATCTTCTGCATCTCACAAGGTGAACTCCTATGTCACTGGCAATATACACCAACAATAAAATCCTGTTCACTTTAATAACCAAGAAGGAAATGATTTGTTATGTGGCCCAGCCTGAAATTCTACATGTATATTTGTTCATATTTATTTTTTATGTCAGATGCTTCCATTACAGAAAACATGACAAGCAACTCGCACAAGATACAACGCCACAAACTCTATAGGTGTATTAAGGTTACAAATTGATCCAGCCTTCTGCTAAGATATGGGGCTGACCTTAACAAGTACAACAGGAATAATATATTTAGAAAACATATCAGCTATGAAATTGATACTTCATTTAACCCACTTTCTCCTACCATCCATATTTGGATATGCTATAACAGAAAATTTGATGAATTTTTGATGAAAAAAATATAACAAATAAGAGTAACTTTCAATAGGTGCTACATTACCTGTCATACATTCATCTCGAAAAATGTTTGCTAGCGTAAATCATATTTATATTTCAACTGTATACTTGTGACAGGGCATATCATGCATTTGTACAGCTGCAAGAATGTACTGTGATCTGGTATTAGTATTTGTAGTGCTAAGACAAATTTTGTGAAGGATTTACCATAAAACACAAAGAGGAGTTTTTTTATTAGAAAAATAATTCTTTTTTTATATACTTTCCTTAAGGAAAACTAGCCAAATGTCTTTCAGATAATGATTATAATGAAAGGGGTGTTGATCTATTCTAGGGACTTGTGAAAGCAGTAATTAGAGGTTATGTTAGAATATATTCCTCATGCGGACAAAAAAATTTGTCTAGAACATTAATAAACCAAAAGAAAAAAGATTCTAGCTTGGAAAATGATGACCTCTGCATAAAGTTCATAATTATAGAGCAGGGCAAGGTTCTTCTGGCTGGGGAATTCAACTGCCTTTACATAGTTAAAAAACTATGTAAATAAAAAAGATATCTCAATAAGCTTACTGGTTGAGGAAAGGAATTAGACCAAGTGATAAATGAAAATTGAGCTTCTCATAGGAATTTTGACATTGGTAGTGAAACAGCAAGTCCATCAAAGTAGTATTCAGAGGCTCCAGGCAGGAGGACAAATTGTACAGGGTATCAAACAATGGAGGGACAAACTGAAAAAAACACCAGGTTTTACCAAAGTCATAAATAAAAATGGAGGCACCTAGATACAAACTAGTGACAGCCCTTTGCTCATAATAATCTAGTTTTGCTGCAATAGTTCTATACTCTTTGTTTTTCTTTAGTGGTTGGCTGCATGGGATGACATTGCATTATGGCTTGCTTCTTTTAAATGTTCCACTTCTATTCATCCATTTTAGATTTAAAGGAAGTGTGCTGGCTTTACATATTTGTTTCAGAAAATAGTGTTTGAAATCCTTGAACATGTCAACATTAAAACAGTTACTATATTAACTTCCTATAAAGTGCTCCTGGCTTGCATGGTGATGCTTACCATAAAGTACTAGTATTAGCCACAAAAAATGTTTTCACAGCAAGGCTGCGAATGGCTGCCAGCCAGACTGCCTGTTTTTGAAGCAAGTCAAAATGTTGATAACTGTTCTCTTTCTTAAGAAGTAAGGGAGGAAGGAAGTGGCAAAGTAAGCTTTTCCACTCTATTTGTATTTTTTTTTATACAGGGATGTCTTCCTGCCAACTTTTTCCTAGGAAAACACGTGGCTGCTTGATATTATTATTATTATTATTATTATTATTATTATTATTATTATTATTATTATTATTATTATTTTTACTTTCGATCGACTGTTCCCTGCCAACCTGATTCCTGTGAATGTAAGCCTCAGTGTTCCCACTTGGCAATAACTCGATCTCAACTTCTTTGCCTTTTTACTCAGGTAATATTCAGAAATAGGCAGATTTTATGTTTAGTCTAAAATTATTTTAGCATAAAACATTATTTAAGTCATACGTAAGGAATATAGGCTTCATACTGCTTATGCTAGAATATATCAATTGGACAGAAAAATAATTCAGAAAGTCCTCTTTCCAATCCAATCTATTCCTAGCTCTGGAGATTTTTCTTTTCTTTACTGCTGAAGCACTCTAAAACATGTATTTCTGCTTGACAAGTCTCACTTTGGCACCATAACTCCATCAAATTCAGTGGACCAAACATGCATAACATTCAACAGGTGTTCCTTAGTAGGATTGGGACACACTTTTTTGTGTGTCTGTTTAAATCACAAATGGTTTTGATGATGTTTCAGTAACTGTCTCCTAATCCCTGTTGCAAAGACAGATGCATCACTGACAACAACTGCCAGTATTGCGGCTGTCTGAATAGAAGGAGTTACATGTGCATGAAGGCGGCACATACTTTTTCTGTGAGTTAGAACTGAGAAACTTTGCCAGAGCAGCAATGCTGTTAAAATTTCAAGGTTTAATCCCAAATCTCATAATATCCTTCTCACTTTTCAGATCCTGGATTAATAAGAATCTCAGCTTTCTGTAAAAGGTCACTTTTGCTTTTCAAAAAGCTGGAAATATATCTGAAGTGCAAGTGACTAACAGAATCAGTGGATCTCATAAAAAAATCAGATGTGCATTGAGAAAACTGTTGGATCTGCATCTTTTAAATGGAACTTTAAAATCTACTACATATTTTACAGCTAGGGAAGATCTTGCCAGACTAAAACTTCCCTCTTTAGGTTCCCTCCCAGGTTCAAAAACCAAAGTCCCAAAATACTCAAGCAGTTGGAGCTGTTGGGCTCTTCCTAGCAAATAGAAGCATCTTAACACCTTGGCAGAATGGTATGTTTACAAAAGTTTCTTTGAAGCTTTTTTTTTTGATTGGGAATACAGGTAATATACATCTTAAATTGATGTTGCCTTCCTTAAAATCTCAGCACCTGCATCTAACGCTCACAAAATAAACCAGTGTCAGGCACCCAAGTCCTTTAAGTGAAGGCATCTAAATGGATTCACTGGATAAGAAGAAAAAAAAAATAGAACTAAACGTAATACGCAGAGGACAATGCCAAATAAACACAGACCTACTAAAGACATACACAAATATTCTACTTGCCATGCAATATTTCGGAGGTGAAGCTTCAGTCTGTTATGCAGGCAAAATGCATGCTTATAACATTACGACAAACTATAATGCTCTTGTTAAAAGCAGTGAGAAGAAATGAATCCTTTTGAGTTAAGGGGGAAAAAAAAACCCAACAATCTAAGCAATAAGTCAACTTCACAGCACATCAGACCACCCACAGAAATGAATGAGTTTCTAACTAGTGAGCTTCAGAAAACGCACGTACGAAATTAAAGCTTCCTGGCCAGCTGCTGGGCCAGATTAAGTCTTTGACAGTACAGGCCTGTGTGTGTGGATTTAGCTCATGGAATTAAATCAGGCCCTCAGCTTCCTCTTTTTTTTTTTTTTTAAACACTCTTTTCACTCTCAGTGACAGGAAACAAAGCATGAACGCATGAGCCAGGTAGAAGTGATAAATCTTGAGAAATCACACCAAAATCCTTTGTTCTTATAGGATAAACTAGAGCAGTCTGAGCATCTCACCCGTGGCGCTGGCGCACCGCGCTTCAATCTTAGTGACAAGTTGAGGCAATGCTGGAGCCTCCAGGCAGGACTCAGGGCAGCTCTGCTCCAACACCACCCCTGCACTGCAGGAAGGAAATAGATATTTCTAAAACGCACATCCCAAATGGAGAAGGATCCCATGCATGAGAGAAGACCAATGAAGCGCCGTGTGTGGATTATTTTACTTCAGTCAAAGACAAACCACAGGCTCCTATGAGTTATAGTTAACTTCAGTTTCTTTAGTATTTTATAGATAAAACAGAAGAGATTTTTTTTTCAAGCTTTTTATAGACCATCTACATTTTCTTTAAAAAGCTTGAGGATATTCATGAGAATAGTAAATCAGAGAATGTCTTGCTATAAATAGGAGAAAAATAATGATATCTTTGGATTTTGACAGAAAGACAACACTAACATATATACAAAAAATAAGAAAACATGAATACAGAAATATCACCTGATGCAAAAGTGCTTAAAATGATTTTTTTCATTGTGAAATGGAGCAAATGCAGTTTTTTTTTTTTTTAAACTAACAGTCTTATCTAAGACCTGAACTTCTTTCTTTCCTGTTCTGAATAAGGCACTACACACAAACTAACTCTACTACCCTGAAGAGTAGTATGCTATGATTTAAATTCATAGCATAAAACTAAGCACATATGGTAGTCAGTCTCAGGATGAATTTAAGCACATACTAAGAATCCAGGCCTATTTCATTGCCTTTACTTTGTCTTGAGAGAGAAGGGGAGGGGAGAGAAAGAGAGAGAGAGAAGGGAGGGAGAGAGAGAGAGAGAGAGAGAGAGAAGGAAAACAGAGAAGCGGGTGACTGCAGTTCAGTTTTTTTCCACTTTGGAGCCTAGCCTTCCTTTCTGGTCAGTTATGCAACTCAGGGGAAGCAGTATGGTGAGAAAGCACCCACAAGGAGCTGGAAAAGACGCTGCTAGAAGCAAAAGTGTAACTTAGTTAAACAAAAATGACCTAAAGGCAGAAGACAGGTAAATGTTGTTCTTGTTCACAGCCTGACTTAATTATCCTAGTTTACCATTTGCTAAACATTTCCCCTCACTGAAATGAAGGGTTTGACTTGGTTATGGCATAGAATGTTACTGTAATTCTTTCACCTTCCTTAACCTTCATGCATTGCTATGGACACACTATTAGTCACCTATACATATTCAAAATGGCTTAGCAGCTTAGGATGTTTTATGGGGCCCGAAGCTTCCTTAAGCATTATGAAAGGTGGCATGCAATGGGATCGCATCTTGTTTTACAGCTACTACAGCTAAACATTATTCTTTTGCAGCTGCAATGACATAACATACATTTCTATTTCACATGAGGGCAAAACCTTGAGATGGTAGTAGTAAATGAAATTCCACAACAGTAATTTGACTAAGTTGTTTAAAGTTCCACTTCAGATTTGTAAAAATTTACACATAAAAAAAAAAAAAAAAAATCTGTCAGACTTTTCAGGCTGGGTCATCTGTTGCTTTTTCTGTGGAGCAAATGATACCGTTGAATGTCAGACAGTTGAGGAAATGTGAAAGCATGAAACATGAATTTAAGAAGCTAAATGGTGGGATTGCTAAATAGCAACTGTTCCTGTGTAAGCGGTATTTATTTTCACATGAATTATAAAAAAAAGAAGGCTGAAAGAGAAATCTAAAGGACATACAGTTCATTTCCATGCTCTAAGGCAAGATGCTAAACTACTGTTGACAGACATCTCATAATTTGCTCTTAAAATTGCCAAAGGGGTTCTCTCTCCAACATTGCTATTCTAAATTTCATTTAGCTGTGGTTTTACTGAATGGAATTTTTTGGATTTTTTTTTTCCTCTCCCAGTTCATCGAGATAATTTGAAGCTCAAGTTCTGTCCTGCACACTGCTTGAAATTTTCCTACTCTTTAACAGCCATTTAATAGGCATTCTCTATTATATCACTGAAGTTATTAATGAAAATACTGAGTACATGAACCCCCTGAGAGACTCTTGTTCAATCTCACTTGACAGGTTGATGGTGAATCACTGAGAACTGCTTCTTAGAGTACAAATTATGTAGGCATTCAAAGAATGCTTTTCCTTTTACTTGCCTAAGAAAATGTGCCATGCTATCAAAACATTAAAGTCAAAATATTTATGCTTACCCCCCCCCGTAACACAAATTGTCAAATTCTCTGAAATACGGAAAAATGTTTTCATAAATTCCTATTGGTAGTTTGAAACTGATGATAGCCATTTATATTTTGGGAAGAAAAGCATCTTTAAATCTGTTTCCTTTATGATGCTTTCCAGTTTTGTGCCTCAAAACTGATTTTTCTAGGGTGTATGCAAAGTAACAATTCCATAAACAATTTGTAATGTCATGCATCTTTATAGCCCTTATCACATCAGCCCAGTTTCTATTAATCTTTGAAAAAATAGCCTAATTGCTTCCCATGAGTGGCATAATCATGGAAATATAGAATGATTCAGGCTGGAAAGGCTCTCTGGAGGTTCAGGCCTCTGATCCAAGCCTGTAAGGTCAGGCTGCTCAGAGTCTTGCTTAGTCAAGTTTTCAGGGAATGAGAAAAAGCAGCATTCAGGTTGGATTAAAAAGAAGGTATAGTGGTATCCTTTACACATGTTAAATTATTTTCTTTTCACTTCAGCCTCGTGTTCAATTTTCCTGTTCATATCCTACAACTTTTCTTCTCATATACCTAACGAAATGAAAAGGAAATAGGAAAATGAAAAGTTCATAGTCCACTTTTTTAAATTAACTTATTTTATATGAAAGAGAAGGATTAAATTTTTAAGGATTTTAAATTTTTATTTTAGAAATCCTAGTGTACTTACACTTATCTTCCCTTGACCTTGCAAGAGAAATTGCTGGAGGCAATCCTCACACAGATGGATAACCATCTTGGCCTTTACCTGAATGGATAAGATTAAACCAAGACTTTGACCATGCTTACTGGTTTTTTCTAATGTCAGAAAGCATGAAAACAGGAAATTATTAAGAAATTATTAATGAATAGCACTAGCAGGCAGATTCCAATAGTGAGAAGAAACTTCCGAGAACAAAATCAAAACCAAACCAGAAATACAGGTACAAGTTACCCTAGCTTTTACTGACCTGTAATTCAGACAAGAGCTCATGGGGATATGGTTTCCCTCTGCCACTGTTTCTTTTTGTCTCAAGGTGCTTGATGTCGTGTAATATTACATATATCCGACATATCGCATATTTGTTTAATAAATTGGGGCAAAAATATCTTGGAATGCAGAATATTAGTGTATTTCAAATAATTGAAGGCTTCTGTTCCCATTTTACAAAGAAAATTATGGGACTTTGAAACACAGAGAAGCAAGTGTATTCTGTAAAATTCTCTAACACACCCAATACTGCAAATTTTGTCATTTCTTTTTAAGAACAGACTAGTGTATCAGCCATCTGCCACTAACTTTAGCCATCAGTCGCTACTGAAGCATGGTTTCATCTTTCACTAAAGGATTAGACCATGCCATTCTCATCTCATATAGTCTTGTCCATCCATATATTTAACACCTTATTTTTAAGTATCTCTTTTCTGGTTATACCACAGAGTTTGTTATTCTCAGAGGTGATAAGGAGATGATCTGCGCAAGTATGAGAAGAGCCTTCGATTAAATCTTCCAATAAACTCTGAAAGAGATATTAACTCTCTTTGTTGTGGGTGCAGTTGAATCTTTTCTGTTCTCTTCTTTTGCCAGGAAGATATGAGTGGCTGGAGTGTTTGATTCTATATATAACTAGTTGATGTCAGCTGGATGCCAACCCCTTTGAAGAGGATCAGCCCCCAGTTTGTCTCGGTACTAGGTACCATGCAGATCCAAGCACAACGTTAGAAACCATCCTGGACCAGGCAGGTCATCCCCATTCATAACTA
Organism: Tinamus guttatus; assembly: GCF_059628265.1. Taxonomy (NCBI): domain Eukaryota; kingdom Metazoa; phylum Chordata; class Aves; order Tinamiformes; family Tinamidae; genus Tinamus; species Tinamus guttatus. The sequence goes on along the minus strand of NW_028288822.1, from coordinate 4,124,498 downwards.
ACTCCTGAACATTCAACTAAAGACTGGAGATCACTTTTTTCTGCACAACAAAACAACAGGGTAAGTGCATTGTTTCCTGGAATATTTTGACATTGTCTGTCCTACAAACTGTCATATAGAAGACATTTACTTAATCTCTTGACTTTGGAATTAAAAAGATGTTGATTTTTCACCTAGTCAGAAATGCACTTTATTTACAAAGCCAACACATCCTATTTAGCTCCTAAATTCTTTATCAGATTAAGAAAAAGTGTGTACATAACTATCTTGGAGCTCATAAAACAGTATTTAATTAAAAATTAGCTAATATTTTACATATTTCAAAATAATGCTTAACTGTGAGAAGGCCTAGACCACTGCCACTGATATTGCTACAGAGTCCATACAGTCAAAGTTTGTTCCTCGGGCCTTTCTATCCATCAGTATATGTCTTATCATCTGCCTTGCAAGCAATAACTGCTACTGCATTTTGCACCATTCGAAATGCAGTATTTAGATATCAGAACCAAATTCACTATTCAGCCATTCTGAATATAATATCAGAAATAAAAGTTGGCTGAATTGTGTAAGCTGGCTCAACAATGTAAAAATGTGTTTTTTTTCAGCAAGGAAAACTGTATCAGAAAAATCACAATGTTATCACATTCTGCCATGGTCAAAGAGAAGAAACAACAAGCATCAGCCATTATGGATGAAATACACAGAAATGGTATAGAGCTAAAACCAGCTTACTGTATATTTGATATTCTCTAGCCCCTCTAATATATTTATTTTTTAATCATAGAGTTTAATTCTCTTACAGCTTTGTCTCTGGGTGTTCTGCCATAAATAATCTTGCGGGAGTATCATGCTGCCTATGGTAACTAATCCTTTTGTAGTTGCCTCTTTTCATTTGAAAGCTATTTTCAGATGAACAACTGCTGTGGAGGAATGAAGTAATCTAACAGCTGATGTACATTCTGCTAAGATAGCCTTTCAGAATATTATTTGGGGTTAATAACATGACTTCATCCCATTTGAAAAGGCTATCATACAAGAAACACACTGAACTGTCCATATCTTCTTTTTTGCTCTGCTTCACTTTGCTTTTTTATATGAATAATACAAATATTTAAATCAATTGTTTACAGCTCTCTTCCTCCACCTAAAAATTAATCTTTGGAACTAACAAATCTTACTAGTATATGGCAGTTCTAATGATGCATAAGCACCAATGAATCTTGTATGCAGATACTTTTGAAATGGAAGACTGATTTTCAAAAACAAGTTCTTAAAAATAGGCTTCTCGTACGAGAATTTCAAAAGCAACAAACCCAGCTGGGAACACAAATCTGCTTGGCTTTCATTACGGAGGTACTGGCTGCTTTAGGAGAGCCTTCCAATCCTACGTCTCCATGAAGCCTTTTTTTTTTTTTTTTTTTTTTTTTAACATCTGTATAAAGGACTTAATCTTTCAAAAGTGCTAAGCACCTGAGAAGTCTCTGAGAACACAGAGAACACCATTAGTATTGAGCATTTATGAAAAATGACACAACTCCCTTAAGGCACTGAACATGAAATTCCAGTTTTCAGTTGAACTGAAAATCCTGTTTGTCATGTTTTCCTCCCAAGAATTTGGGGATGGTCTGTACCCACTCACTGACCAAGGCAATTCCAGGGAGAGTAGGACTGCAGACAAAGAATTTAGAAAAAGGAGCTATGAATTGAAATGTCTGGACCTACTCCTTCCAATATTCCCAATATTCCCACAAGATTTTTTTTCTGGGAAATTTTCTCAGTGAGAAAAGAATCTGGCTGTATATTAGGAATAGTGTAACAATTACATTTAAAAAAGCTTTCTTCTGAAGAGCTCGATTATCTCCGAGCAAATTATTTCAGCAACTAGAGATAATTTAAGCAAACATTTCCTTCCACTTCCACTGAAAACATACCCAGTTCACAAACCAGTCTCTCCTTAGCGATCTCTTTAGAGCTCTGGGATTTTTGTACTGTAGCCTCAAGTAATAAATGTGTCTCAATTAGTCTGTAAGCTCTTCAGGGCAGGGAAACTGTCTCTTATAATATTTGTTTAGTACCAGGCATTTCACATTGTAAATGTTCCTTCTATTCATAGCAATACTAATAAATCTACCATACCAATCTACCCTGCAAATCACTGAAGTTATTGGAGAATCTGTGTGAATGCTTGGCATTTGATTTGCATAAGCACTCCTTTTATTATTTATGTCTTACAAGATCTGCTGTCAAGTTTAGATTTGTATACCTAGATAGGACAGCTTACTCTACAAGACATGCTGTGATGGTGGTTACTGAGGGCAATGATAAAGTGTATGTCCTACTTTTGCACCTTCTTTGGATGTTGGGGTTATTTAAATGTTAAAAATATGCAGAATTTCATGAAATAGTAATGCTGTCAAAGAATCTGAAATTTATAGCTGTACAAGCTAGGATAAACCATTCAAGAAATAAAAGGATAATCTAAGCAATAATTAGACAAGGTAAATGACAGTTCTTTGGGATGAAATCTGAAGAGCAAATATATTCTCTTAGGAAAATCTGGTAGAAATCTAGTTTTTGAATCTCAAAATTCAGCTCTCTTCATTTTAAGTTTAATTCAGCCCACTTAACCTGAGGTGAAAGGTGAACTACTGTCTTTCTGGAGTTTGCACCATTATTAGTAATGAAGGTCCTGCAACCAAAAATTATCTAAGTGTACTGTTACAACCAGAAAAGCATCTACTCAGTCTCACAGACCTCTGAGACTCTCCACTGTTAACGGTCGTAAACAGCAACAGCAGATATTTTTTTTCAGTAGCACAAGTCCCTACCCGTGCAAGCTGAAAGACACACAGAAACTTCTTGCATTTTTATTCCAGAATCTTTCTTATTGCAATAGTTTCAAATAAACAGTAAAAATGAAACTCCTTATAAAAGAGTCCTTATAAAAGGACTTAAAAGTCCTTATAAAAATCCCTTGCTTTTCGACTGGCAGACTTGGACTGTGACATTGATGAGCCTAGTTGTTAGACATATACACACACGCACACATTTACACATACAGTTTTAAAGAAACCTTTGAATTTCAGCACGTTAGCCTTCAATTATACTTAAATCTCATGCACAATTCTGTATCATATCTTAAGTGCATTCTTCAGTAGACACATGATTTTTCTAACAGAGTAACAAATTCTTATTTCTGATACTATGACAAACATTCACTATCTGGTATTCATTATTAAACGTATAAGATAGATGAAGATATTTAGAAGACGATAAATTGAAGGATTAAAGGGGGATTAAAGGGTGAATAGAAGAGGAAGTACATAAATGAAAAATATTAAACGAAATCTGTTATGATCTTAAGCCTGGGACAGAGAAGATTTGGCAGGAACAAATAAAGAAATGAAGCTAAAAGGTTAAGATTGGGATTAAACTATGAATTAAACCTCCAATATTAATTTACGATGACCATTTATGATTTTTTTTCTGGTGCATTTGAATAGATTTTTTTTTCATCCTCTAAATACCCTCTTTTTCTCATTTCTCATCACCTTTTTCTGGAGAGAAACTGAAACAATCCCTATACACATCATAAAACTAGACAGTAGATAAGATTTTACTTGACAGGGGATTCAAATGAGCTTCACACCTATGTTTCTGGGACGCTACCTAGATACACAGCAGTACACAACTGTGGGGTACAAAGTACCTTGGAGCCTCTCTCAGTTAACTTTTACAAGAATAGTATGCATGCAAGTGAACAGCAAGGCCCAAAATAGGCACCATTCAGCATGGCCCAGAAGAATAGGAGTGGTTTGGACAGAGATACTCAGTCACTTTGCCACTTCAGTCTTGCAGGCTTACACACTGCCTACCTTGTAGACAGTGAAGTTTTCTCTACATGAAGGCATTGCTGATCTGAAGAGTAAATTGCTTACCTCTTACTAACATAACCCCACCCAACAGTCATATCCTTGCAGTAATCTTGAGAAATTAAAGTGTCAAAATAGAGTTGTGGGTCAAAACTTCAGGCTACAGCCCAATAACTAGTGCCCTTATCTCAACCACAGAGCCAAAAACCCACCACTATCTGGCACTGATATGGCATTGGACAAGCTGAGTCATTTTCTTCCATGTTAAGTACTCTTTGTTTTGTAGTTACATCTTAAATAACAGGGCGGCGAGAGGGTGTTAGGATTCTTTGCTCATACTATTTTTAAAGCAGAAGTGCATGCTCCTGCTCACAATATAGCTGGCTTGATCTTGCTCCAATTAAATCTACTGCAAAGAAATCAGTACAAACAAAAGTGGATCAACAACGACGTAGTCCAGGGTTTGCAAAACTGTTCTCATGTATTAAGTGGAATGCTCAGGCTATGGAGCTTGGGCTAAACATTTAATGTGGCCTAAACATCTCGGTCACATTTTCCCAAATGTCAGCAATTCACAATCTTTTTCCAACATGAAGTTACCAGGAGATATACTGCTCCACATGAAACTCTAAAAATAAAAATAAAACCCTCTTTTTCTTCTTCCCCTTTTTTTTTTTTTTCCCTGGCAATATTAACTTTGACATTAGGTGTTTTCTGCAGCTAATTAATTTGTAATGTTAATTCTAAAGCAAACTTCCTGTGCACTCACCCTGAAAGTAAGAAACAGTATTTTATGTACAGTTTTCTCTCATTTAATTTTAATGCACTGCAAAAGTCAACAATTTTAAATACTGTAGATTACAAAAAATCTAAAGAATAGAAGAGTTTATTATTAAGCAAATAGCAGAATGTCACTTTGAACTCAGATCAAAGAAACTTACCGAACCATGGGTGTAATCCTCAAAATATGCTGTGCCTTCCTATTTTTATTCCTGAAGTTCACGAATAACTGAAGAGAACAATGCCAATTAATATAATATGAATATGTGGCAATAGGAAATTTCTCAAAATTTATTTTCTATGTGAACCAATTTTGGTTATATTTATTAAGGCCTATTAAGTTTTAAGTAGAAAGAAATTTGTACAAAATAGCATGTTCATTTCCACAGAGATGACCAATAAAGTTTCTCATATTTGGAGTTCTCTACCTACAGTCTCAACTGATCTCCTTTCTCCCAATGCATCTTCATTTTCAAAATCTCTAAACCCCCCACACTAAAAACACAGAAGCAGCTATTCACAAGCAGTGAAGAAAGGAACACTGCGTCCAATAATTCAGTTTTTGTGGCTGTGAAGTGTGAAGTTTGTTAGTTTTCTTGCAACTTTCCTCTCTGAGTTAAAAAAAAATCCTAAATATATTGCAGGAAAAATAGACTATATTTTTTTCAAATTGATTTAAAGAGGAGAAGAATCTCTAGAAGCATATTTTAATTCTCTGCTAGATTTCTCATTTTCATATCCTTTAGCTTTATTTCAAAGGCCTCAAAAATGCTATTTAGCAGAGAATTTCAAACACAAACTTTTCTTAGAGCACAAGCATGCCCTGGACATTAAAAAAAAAAGTCAAAAAAAGTTGAATGAATATGAATGAATCATTGAACACTAAGCAATAAGAAACAAGCACGTTTTTTTCAATGTTACTTTATTCCTCTGTCCAATTCAGGACACACGAAGTTAATTAAAGGTTTGATCTGGGAACACATAGGGCAGCTGGACTTTGGTACTGATTTCAGTAGAAGCAAGGTATTACTAACTATTAAGACGCAGTGTGCAGGACATACAGACCTGATTTTCGGAACAGCTAAGTACCATTCAACTGAAATTAACTAGAGGCTGGGATACTTAGCATCTTCAAAAATCAGTTTTGTAGTTTTCAACACTGCTCCAGAATTTCAGAAGAGTGACTAATTTCACTAACCCCGTATGAAGCTACGTTATGTGTTCCGTATGTATGCATTGATATGTTGTTGGATTTCAGGCACAATAAAAAGAATTTAAGAAAACAGGCATGTATTAATCCATTCTGTTGCAGTCTCACCCAACCTAGACCTTGGAAGAAAGGTCAGCACTCCCAGAGATATCATGGTAGAGGGAACTATCAACCCTCAGCAACAGAGGCGCAAGACTCTTTAAGAGACGGCAGAGGAGATCTGACAAATACACCTATGAAAATTATCACTATGTAGCAAACAAGCCAAGAAATGTGAGTATTTATAGTAATTCCTTAATAAAACACAGTGAAACTGGCTTGGGATTCCCTTGGTGCTCACGATACATTTTGTGCATAATCTGCCTGTAGCTTTGGAAGAAGAATAAAAAAAAAAAAATCCATGATGAGGCTAATATGAAGTGAATCTTTGTATCTTTGTGTATTCCTATAGAAAAAACAAAAATCTGAAGATCATAATGCTTAAGGGCCTCAGAATCCAATCATTCCATTCTTTCTACCTCAGGCTAATAATGATCAGAGTACTTACCTCATAACAAGTTACTATTAAAAATTAATTGGTTAATATTCAAAAGTTGGATGAAACAGCCATCTGCTTCATGTAGCCAGTATTTTTTTTTTAATAGGTTAGTGGTCTCAAAATGAGACTCAGGCAAGAAAATGACTCTCAATACTGCATTAATACACTCCTGCCCTGACTGTTTCAACAAACCAATAAAGGATAAAGACTTTCACAGAATTATTATTCTTTGAACTAATTCCTCAGGAACTGGGTTAAAGCATAAGTGACACCTTGGGAATTCTCATGGCAGGAACTAAATGCACCTGACATGTGCCTCATCTACGGCTTTTGCGAAATACTTAAACTTTTTGCTAATCTCTGAAAATAGGGACAAAAATTTTCATAGTTTTTACCTAGCTCTCAAATGAGCTGCAAGGTTTAATTATCTGAGAATGAACTTTGTGCCCAATCTCATTCTGCGTATAAGTAGCCCCTTTAATTCCAGGGCAATTTCAAGTCCTTATTGTACTAAATTCTGCTTCTCAATCACACGCATGCATCCCTATGACTTCAGATGTGCAAGTATATGACTAAGGAGTAGAATTAGACCCAGTACCTTTTAAGTTGCTTAGAAGAATAAAAGTGTTGCAAAGTTTAGTTATTATTAATTTACCTAGAAAATGTTTCTTAGGAAACAGAAATTCTCTTTTCACAGAATCTTCTTCCACTAACTTGAGGTGGTGCTACAGGTGGGTTAAGACCTAACAGAATTCTGTTACCTCCAACAGAATCCATAAAAGAAAGATCTCAACTGAATTTTTCTTTAAATGAAAAGTACACTTACAATAATAAAGATAGTGACCACGTAATGTACTGTTATGATGTAATATATAGTTTGTATTGGTACAACTAGCAGATGAGTAATTCATTACACGGAACAGCAAAGCACTGAATAGTTTATTCGTAGTGTGCTTTCATCAGTAATACCTGTCACAAATGCACGTACACACATGTAGACATACTTGTAATTAATCAGAAATACTGATGGAGTGTAACTCATCACTCTAAGGAAATCTTTTGTCCAGCTGCACCCCAGGAGGCAGCTCTGGCACCAGAAAATGAGACAGTCATTTCTGGTTTACATCGTCTATGATAATCACAACGTTGAGGAATCTTACAACAGTCAGAGAGGTGATTATTTGAACCGAGTTCCACATTTACACTATCACATCTGAAATGTCTAAAATATTATTTTTGTTCCATTCTCGAATTCTCTACATTTGTGGCCACCAAATCACAAATAGAGTTATTTACCTTTCCACACTAAAAATTAATTTATGTTCTAGTATCCTGTGTCACATAGGAAAAAGTTTTATGTTCCTTTTTTTTTTTTTTTTTTATGATGCAGCTAATTCACACTTGTCTGGTTATCCATTCTGCAGAAATTACACAGGAGGATCCAAATGGGTCACACTTGAGTTTTTATGAAGCTGCATTTTCATAAAAGAAAAATGTACAATTCATACAATGTATTGTATGAAAAATGAATAGATCTACTGAACACCTCAAACTAAGCCTACTACTTAAAACACTATGAATAACCTTTTCCCACTGTAGACCACTAACTACTCCTGTTCAAGTCAGCTGGAATAAAGGTAATCCAATGCAGTCCTTTGGAAAACTGCACCTGAAAGTCTGCAGCTATAAGTACTTAGGAATTAACTTGCTGGTCTTTGCTTTAATCTTTATCTGAACCAAAAGAGAAACCAGAATGATAGACCTTAGCCTGCTGTTTGTTACTAAGTCTCTCAGAATTAATCATTTCTGTCAACTGAAGTTGGAGAGATGAGATTTTCAAAGTCTGTGGGCAAGAGGCAACAGTTTGGCTTATTTAAATCTGTAAATATCAGTAAACTTAAAATTCTAAGCTTTTAACTACCAGTTCTGGATGGAAATGCTCAGTCAAGAGCATCTCCAACTGCTGCCACACGCTACCTTTCTCTCTACTGAGTATTAGAAACTACACAGATAAAAAGTGAGTATAGCGTATGCACGCTGTACAGTCAGTATGATGTTCTCACATGAGCAAAAGGAAGAAAAAAAATGCCTCTCTGGTTTCTGTTCCCCTCCCTTAAATTCCTGTTCAGGCATCATTGATGTTATCTTCATCACCTTTATAATTTTGGCCATCACAGTTAAAATAATCTTTCTAATACTTTAGGATGGTCCAAAATACACTGCCTTGATCTTTATTTGTTTCAAGTTTAAACAAGTATTATTTGTTTGCTTTCCTACTTTAAGAAATTCTTGCTCTAAAACAGCCTGCACTTAAATTGCTTTTAGAGTATGTGTCATGGCTAAAATAAGATACTGACTTCTTACGAGACTCCGATTCTATATTTAAGCAACAATGATTAAGCCTTTAGATGTTTCCTTAGAACCGATGACCTGCTAGGAGGGTGGAAAACAACAGCCTATCGCTAATCTCCAGAAAGCGGCCTGCATTGGAATTGTTATTTCTTTTATAAATAAAGGAAAAGAGAACCTCAAACAAAAGCAGTCTGACAAATGCAATGAATTTCAACTGTTAGAGGAAGAAAAGCTTTGAAGAACCAGACCTTTGAAAGTCAAACTGTTCAAATCTTCTTTAGCCCTCAGGTAGTAAGGCTGCCCAGGCTGGTGTGTCTAGTTTCTCCTGCCTAGTGATCAGACTGCCACATGTCACTCGTCTCCTTGCCAGGATGACTAGATCTACAGCTTGCTGTAAGCTACACAGCTTGTAGACACAGGCAGATAATGTGATGAGCAGAGTAAGCAGCAGACTGGATGAACTCTTCTAGTAGACTGCATGTTAATTAATTTTTCCCTCAATCAATGGATCACAAAATTAGGAAAAGGTCAGATAACTCAAATGGACCATATTTGATACCAGCTTCACAAGTTTTGCTCATCCAGTTTCCAACACCCACAGCCCTTGAATCAAGCATTCATACTCCTGTGATTTAGACTTTTAAATTGTACTGGAATACCATTCTTAACACTGATAAATTACTCATTTTTGCTTACACAGTCAGTGCAAGAAGAGAGTTGTGAAACTGTTTCATCTTGTAACGACGAACCAGAATATCCCAAGAAATGGTATCTAGCAAACAGGGTACCAAACAGCAGGATATTATGCCTCTGGACAACATATCCTAGGTCTCAGCCCTGCCTGTAAACTGGACTAATATTTCACTTCTCAATAAAGAAGCATTAAAGACCTCTGTGTTTGCCTATGCTCTTAGTAGTGTTTATTTCTATTTGAATGCAGCGTGGCGAGCCCATACCAAGTGTTCAAATGGATGGCCTCAGTGTCGAAGGAATTCCCCAGCACGCCCCAATGACCCCGCCTAATACACCTGATCCCCGGAGCCCACCGCATCCTGAAAACATTGCCCCAGGTAATATATGTGTCTTTGTACGTAGCATAGAGTTAATACACATTTCACAGCATAGAAAAGAGCTCTTTATCCAACAGTATCATTAACAGGAATTGGTTGATGGAGCTACAGTTACTTTCCACTCATAAATTGAATCAGGTAAGAATTAATCTTAAGCTCCCACAAAAATGAAGGCAGTGCATATTAATTGCTTTGCTCATTTTCAAAGTTCTGCCTTTCAAAGACATGCCTTTTGCACTACTTTTCCCCCAGATTTAAAACATGTATCAATAGAAACTGTTCTTCTATTGGTTTGGTTAGGGTAAAAGGCTGCTATGTCTTCTGAATGAATATTGAGGAAAAAAAAATCCTCAGATGTTCAATCAAATTAATATACTGACTTATCTTCACCAATTCTTAATTTCTAATCTGCAGTAAACTTTTCAGTGGTCTGGAAGTTACCCACTGCAGTTTAATTACCCATAAATGTAAATCTGAAGTCACTGCAAGTTTCGCTAGAATCCTTTACGGAAGAGTAACTTAGAAGGGAATCTGCCTCTGGTTGTATAGACTGTTCTGCATTATGTAGGTCCTTAACTGTGAGAGTACTGTTGTGAATACAGTGAGCTACAGAAAGGCCTTATTTGTATTCTTTAAAGACTGAAAAAGGCTAATTTGTTTTAATTAATTTATTCAGTGATATAACCCTTCTTCCTGTTTATGAATTATCCATGAGAGGACTTTTTGCAAATTCATTCTTTGTTTAGAATTATTCAATGCATGTTTTGTGCAGACCTTTTCCAGGCTATGTAAACTGGGTCAGTGCTACTCTGTTAGTGACTGCTGAGATTCTGTGCATCCACAAGACAAACACAATGCAAAGAGAAGTCATCTAACTCCACTGCTAGGACATGAACAAAATCTTTGATCTTCCTGTAGGCAGCATATGTTTGTCTCAATTATAATGGCTGTGAGCCTAACTTTTTTTAATGCTTTTGAAATATTTCACCCAAAGACTATAGAAATATACTAATGTTAGCCAAAATTCTGACTTTAATTTACTTTTGTTTATTTGGTCCAAGGACTATGCAGATATACTTTGGTTTCAAGCATATACTTATGACAATAGAAGCTTAAATAAAACTAAAATAAACTATCCTTAGCCTCATAGAAGAGTGAAATACTTCAGAGTGATTATCTAAAAGGCTATAAATACCCCTCTGCCAGCTTTCTGTTTGCATAACTTCGGCAAACCACTCAATTTGATTGTTCGGTTTACCTCACTGTGAACTGGTTGTATATTACTTCCTATTTACATAGGATTGTGGTAAGGAAGCAGAAAACACAATGTATTATTATAACAAGTTTTCTTCATCTCCTTGTAGGATATTCTGGGCCACTGAAAGAAATCCCTCCTGAAAAGTTCAACACTACTTCTGTGCCAAAGTATTATCAGTCTCCCTGGATAGAGGCCATTCGAGATGATCCAGAGCTCCTGGAGGCTTTATATCCTAAACTCTTTAAACCTGAAGCAAAGCCAGAACTGCCTGACTACAGGAGCTTTAACAGGTAAAGAAGAAATACTATGATGTGGAATATTTCCATCGGATGCAAAACAAACACACGAACAGAAAACCCTACCACCTGCGTGTGCAAAATATGTAAAAATATGAACACATGCCCAGATTACAAGAAGACTTCAAGACCCTTAAAAGGGAAACTAGCCTTTCTGTACAGTACAAACTAATTTCACAACCCAGAATAGAAGAAAAATGTTGACAGTATTGAAAGAAAAAAAGAGAAACAAGTGTAGCCAACAAATGAGAAGCACAGGATATACATTTAAACCTCTTTCAGTATTTCTGTTGATTTTGGTAGATATCAGATCATGATCTTGTAAGAGGTATTGAGGGAGACCCTCAGTTAAAATTTGTCTTGTAAACTGTTTACTGCACAAAATAGGCTTGGAGAATCATGGAGTTATTTATCAAACAAATTCTCACACAAAGAAGTTAGCAGCTTTCATCTTCTACAACCTTTGAACCTTAGGCAAAAAAATAATAGATATCACTTTAAAAGTAGGAAAATAGAGGAACCAAAATAAAATAAAAATAAAAGAAAGAAAGAAAGAAAGAAAGAAAGAAAGAAAGAAAGAAAGAAAGAAAGAAAGAAAGAAAGAAAGAAAGAAAGAAAGAAAAAAAAGCAGTTACCAGAGCAAAAATGCTGTTTTTGGAGCAGAGGGGGATCTCAGAGTAAAATTATTTACACAGTAAGTATATTGAGGCTTTCAGTGGAACTTCCTGATATATTGACATTTGTTGGTTTTGTAGCTATTTTGGAAGTTTTAAAAACATTCTCGTTTAAGTCTTTTGCTTTCATTCATACCATGCATAGTATATTTATTTACTGAAGTCACAAAAAAAAATTCCTTAAATGGCCCATGGAGGGGTCCAGACAGCCCAGCCAAATCAAAGCCCTTTCCCAGAACAACAGGTGGCAATCTACTGAAAAATAAAATAGTTCACATCATTATAAACTTAGAGAAAAATCTCACAGTATCACTTGTGTTCTATAGCAAAGGTGGGCCTCAACCACGAGTGCAACAAGAAAAAAATCCCCTATTCACCATCAAAATTGGCACTGTAGACACTACACTAATTTTGCCCTTGCAACAGTAACGTACATCACCATGTTAATAATTAAGTCTGTGTGGCACATTCTGCTCAGAAAACAAAATAACAAATGCGTATCAGAGAGATGTGGCCACAGCTGCTAACACTGAAACAGTGACACTATGGTTATTGTAATCACAAAAAAAAAAAGCCTAAGATATATATACATACATGGAAACAAAGATAGAATCAGTCAAGAAACTTAGTGTCAAGTATGCCAGTCATTACTGCAAAAGAAAAAATCACAAGTGCCATGCAGGCCCCATTATTAGTGATATGTAACTTATGATCTTAATGGTATGTGATGGCTTCTTTGTGGATTTTCAGTTTCGTGGTGTCAGATTCTGTCAGTTGCCTTCTTCTTAACTCTAACTTCAGATTTCTTTCTATGAGGATTTTCTCTATATATGCCATGACAGTGGCTTATCATAGTCCAAATATCTTAAACACATGTCCATATATACAAGCAAATGACTGACAATCTCCCTCACAAACGCCATAAATAGTAGAACTGGACACTTAAATCTAGGTCCGGACTATGGAATTGGTTAAATCAAAATGCAAGGCGGGAGGATACAATACATGTTATTTTAAGCAAAACCAGTGCTCTTCTCACAGAAAAACAAAACAAAACAAAAACACACACACAAAACACACATAGAAGAGTGAGGTGCCTGATTATGGAATTCAAAACAGTCAATATACTGAAAATTCCAAGCTAGTCAAAGAAAACACTAGAGAGAAGTCTTAAATTTATCATTGTTCAAGACTATCGGTACCTAATCCTGGATGGCTATCTCAGATCAGGGCTGCATTAAGGACCTCCTGCCCTGAAACAGAGCAAGGGTCACATGGATTCTTTTCAGATGTGATTGAGAATAAGGTTCATTACTTTGGTAAGACCATTTTCCTAGGATGTTGCCAACTTGGGTTTTATTTCTTAATCCTGAGGAGAGACCTGGTTCCTGCCTCTTCCAGAGAGGAGGTGGGGACATTCTCGCCTTTTAAGACCTGAGACACTGTAGAGAACACAATGAACCTCACCTCTTACCCGTATACATCCTCTATTCCTAGCTGAGTGATTATGAAGCTTGCTTAGAGAAGGAGAAACTGGGGCCCCCATTTTCATTCTCCAGCCTTTTTGTACATTTTCTTTACTGCCTACAGTAAATGAAGTATGCTGATTTAGGAACAGAAAGCAGAACCTGTATCACTCTGCTATTAGTTGTGTCCCCTGATGTCCATACTAAGAGTCATTCTCTGTTTGATCCAACTAGTTCTATATTCTAGGTAGCTTTTTTCCTTCAATACAAAGGCCTTCATGCCCCTTGGAGTTGTTATGGATAAGTATTCAGGTCCACTCCTACAAAGTGGACTGATACCTCATTCAAAGTAATAGAACTGAAGAAATCTAAAATTTCTTTCAAAAGTCATCTACTATGATGATAATAATCGCCTATTATTATTAGACACTGAAGTTCAACACTATTAGCCACTATTATTGAATGAAAGCACCACAATGTCCTGTTTTGCTCCAAACTTGCTCCAATAGCATACTGTGCATGCTCTCACATGCGCAAGGTTAGGCAAAAGATACATAATAACACCTAAGCTTTGGCATAAGATAGATGCCGATACTCTTATAGATAAGATAATGGCGAATTTGAGCTTTAGCACAAGGAAAACATTGTCATCTCAGGAATTCAGCAGCCTCTGGGCTTTATGTGAACGATAAGGTACCTCTGGAACTTATGTGCCTAGATGCCATTAAGTCATTCTGTGCATCTAGGTCACAGCATCATTGATTTCTTTAATTGTAGTCTTGAAGTGAGAGAAAATGATAGTGCAACCACTAAAGTATGATATAATTACAACGTTTTGTTATCAGAGCTCATATTAATCAAGGCTATCATCCTTTGTCATTCAGTAAAGCATCATTATGTTTATACTTTGCAAAACACTAGTGCAGTCACCATTAATTGGTGAAGGGGGAGTTAACAGTAAATGAGGCACACTGGACTCGCAAAGGAAACAGCTTGAAATTCTTTCAGTAGTACCTGTTAAGATGGAAGTCAAATTCAGGTTTCTTTCAGCTTCCCTTGCTCCTAGTCAAGCTGTAAATACACCAGGACTTCAGCAGCTGGGAAGCCTGATGTGTTGGAACACACTGACAAAAGGATGATTTGTAAGTGTATTCAAAACCAAAGAGAATGCAGATTTTTTCTTCTACTGCCAACAGTAAAGAGCTCACTCAAGACCATGTATCACCACAAGTTTCATCATTAACTTCAGTGGGAGCAGAATCAGATATAATGCATTCAGAGGCACTAGTCTGAGTGTGGTAGGGACCCAGACTAGTTGCAGGGATCTGGCAATGCTGGCAGGTTTATGGAAAAAGAAGTAGTGACAGCAAATATCAAGAGCACTTTCCTCCGGAGGCAGAGCTTTCTGTGAGAAAACCAGTAAGTAATGCTTAAACAGCAGAGAGCACTAAGCAGAGTGCACAATCAGAGAAACTGGGTTCTGAGGATCTCTGTAATAGGCTCTTCAGACAAAGCTATTATTTTCCTCCTCATCCATGAAAATGAGCTTGTGCTACAGGGGAAATGCTGCAAGACAGGGCCAAGCAATCTCATTTCCCTTGGAAGCTAATTTCCATTAAGATTGAAGAGCCTTTTACCAGCAGAAAATTTTCTTGTCTCCTTTCCAGCGTGGAAACATCTAGTCAATGTCTGTAAGAAACACCAGGAATCTGTATTTGTTGAGTAGTTTGTAATATAAATTATTTTAGGATCTTTATTCCATCTGATTTGCTGGAGCTGGAGAAAATGCCAAAGGTACAAGGGGTGACATACAAAGCACCACATCTTGCTCACCTAAGACAAACAAGTCTGACTGGTTCTACCTCTCTGGATAAATTCTTGCTCAGCTTTCTCACTTTGCAAAGACTACTGTCTCAACAACACTGAAGGAATCCAGTGCATCTGGACTGGGCTCTGCTTTACTGATTAATGAATTCTGAATCCTACTGTAAAAATCCTTAGACATCCAGACCCTCAAAGCAATTTTGGGTGCCTAATTTCAACTCATGGGATCCAGGTGCTTAGACAGTTCTTTAGCACCTAAATACCTTAGAGAAATTGGTAGTAGTTCTTGTATTAAGGGACCAATAAGCTCCGGCATTTTGCATATGGTTCCCTGCTCTTAAATTTTTGTTTTTACAGAGAACTAGCAATATGCAGGGTTTTGGGGGACTGACAGTCACATTTTGGGAAATGCATTTCTAGCATTTCTTCAAACATCACCAAACATTCAATCACAAGCATCCATCAAGTATCCACAAGTATCCATCCATCATCCATCTTGAGGCAATATAGTGCTCAATAAGAACGACCAAGAAATGCAAGAACCCCTATTAAAATAGCAACTAAAAAGAAACATAGTTGTGTTTATATCTACTTTTTAGGAATATGCAAAGTAAATACACTAAATAAATAAATAAATCTTACACCTCCTCTGGCTCTGAACCAGGATTTCCGCCCTTACTGTGAGCAATGTCTAGCGCAATTTTTGAGACATGAGTTTTAGGCTTCTATACAATGAATCAGCACTCAAGTGATCTGCCCACAATATAGGTCATTTCAACATCACGTCATCAGACAAATCATCGCTCTCAGAAACATACTGCTGTTCTGAAGGAAAATTAACATTTGTTACCCAATTATTGTACTCTCATTTGTGTTGATTATCATGCAGGAATGCATAATTTTCTGAGGCTAGACTTTGTAAAAGACCTACATAGTTTTGTTCACATAAAGGCTGTTTGAATCTTCATAAAACACCATCCTATTTGTTTTACTTGCAGAAAATTTCTGTGTTTAAATGCAAAAAAATACTCCAAACAAAGTTTTAAACTATAACATTGTTTTGTCTTTTTTTTTAAATACAGCTATTTTTATTCTATTCATACGGATCACCCCTTTAATTTACCTGTTGATGAGAACTAAATATGACAACAACGTGAGAATGCATACCTGAATTGGAGCAGCAATTAAAATGATCTTTATCATCCTGTAAGATGTAGATCACTACACTCACTCTCTACACCAATTACCAAGCAATTATTTTTAATCAGTATCAAATAGTATCCAATCTGACACCCTGACCTAGAAGACAGTTTCACAAGAATCATTTGATACTACAGGAACTTTGTATACAGAATTCCCTTTGACCACAACAGTTTAATGCATGGACTGACCGCTGCAGCAAAATCTAGTCTTATATTCCTTTGACAAAGAGTTATAGAGCTTATTCCAAATTCCTCTTTTCTGCTCATGTGCATGCCCAGAACTTCTAAGATTTTTTTCATCTTGCATAGATTGACCTATGAAGTTAACACTATCCCTTTTATCAAAAGCTGCTCGTTATTAAAATTCAGTGAATTGCCTGTGCAGAGTAGTGTAATTTATTTTTTTAAGACGACAGTTCCATTTTTCTGAAGTCATTTATCTATAGATTTTATCTATTTATCTGTTTTATCCAGGTGAAAAGCCTAGTCAAATCTTCAATTTTAGTTTATGTTGGTGTTCATTTTTCTGTTTTCTGCTAAAATACCTGGAACCACCAGAAATCTACTCCAGCAGATCTGTTCCATGTTAAGCTAATAAAGCCTACAAAGGCTGATGAAAATCATTTTCACTACATATGCAGATTTGCATAAATCAGACATTCTTGTGTGGTTTAAAAATCATACCATATTTACTGGCCAGAATATATTTTACCGAAGTTATGCAGCTGAGCAAAATGCAGAAAACAAGCAGTATTCAGTTTCGTCCAAACCAAAACTTTGCTTATACAAAGGATTCTGAGAACAAAGTGAGAGGAAAAAATGCACTTTGTTTTCTCTACTTAGAAGCCAACAAAAGAACCATGAAAAATACATGCAAATACTGTTGTTTTAAAGTATTTGCAGATGGATGTAACAGTCACTTCATGCTTAATATTTCATACCTTTTCATTTCTAAGGCTTATTATCTGAAGGAACATTTACATTTAAATAAATGAAAAACATTGGCTGCAGACAATGGGCCAATTTCAGCCTGTATTTCAAGGTTTAGTTACATAAACATTTTCTGCAGCAACAAAGCTGCGCAAGCCCTCACCAATTCTCTTCCTTTCCAAAGGCTGCTGTCTTTGGCCATTCCTTTCTGCTCCACATTACATGTTATTGCTTCCACACTTTTATTATTACAGTTTGAGGCTAACGATATAAACCAGATTGCTGAAATAATTTGGATTTAAAAATGCTCCTTTGACTTGTAAGACTTTTTTTTCTTTTTAATCCAGACCACTTAAGCAATCACGTTTATTATTGCATATCCCACATATATTTTTCCTGTGCAACAGTATGGTGCTGAAATATAGCATAGTGGGAGGAACAAGCAGCTGGAGGAGACAGCAGAAAATAGGGTGAGAAAATCTTAAACTAGTTACGTGCTACAGAGAATGTGTTGCTAAACTATGTTTTCCGCTTATCAGCTTAGCGCCTACGATTAAGTTCAGTGACTGTAAAACAGCAATGACAAGTTTTTTTTTTTTTTTTTGCAACACCTTTTTTTCTCCCTGGCTTCTCTATCATAGGTGATTTTGAAGATGGATGAAAATGAGCATGCATCTACAGGAAAATAAACAGGATCTTAAAGAGATTTTTTTCAGAAAAAAAGCTTGAAAAAGTCAACCATAAATTTTAGTAAATTTTCATAATTAAAGTACCTTCTATTCTTTTCAGGTCCTGAGAGAAAAACAAAATAGGTATTTTTAAGAAAACTGGTATTTTTTAAAATCACCTTTTACTTTTGTTTCTCCAATATCTGCAGAGTTGCTACTCCCTTTGGTGGTTTTGAGAGAGCATCAAAGCTGGTCAAATTCAAGGTACCAGATTTTAATCTACTGATGCTAAATGATCCCAGATTCATGATCCTCGCAAACCCTCTTGCTGCCAGGAGATCCTTCAATAGGACTCCTAAGGGATGGACATCCGAGAATATTCCTGTAGTGTTCATTCAGCCTATGGATTCCAACACTGTTCCAGAAACAGATGACCTGTGACAGGAGCTGCTCTCAGTATCACACGAATTGCTGAGCTGAACAACCATGTATCATTGTTTCAAATATTGCTAGAGGCTACTGACAACATCTTTCCTTGGTAGTTCAAGTGTAAGTAATAACTTCTGATTATCTCTTTTCTGGCATCTAATCTCATCCATTGACATAATAAAGTAATTTGGCAAGTACTGACGGAGGTTTTTTTACTTGTGCTTGTATGTTCTTCTTCTACTTCTGTAATATCTATAATTTGTTTAAAATACTTGCTTGTCATTTAAGAATAGGTGCAGTAAGAAGAATGACACTAACATCAAGGGATTTGATAGGTATGTTGATTCCGATAAAACAACTGAGCAATATGACAGTTACTCTGCACTCCAAGTACTGCCTGCTCAAGACAAGCTCTAAGAACTATTTTTTTTTCCCCCCTCAGCCCTGCTTTAGCCAAAGTTGAGTAGAGTTTTGTCATTACTGTAGTGACAGCAAGCTTTGGCTCTTCTTTTTTGACTCTTACTCAGCTTTAATTATGGACATCAATATTCATGTCACATGGATACGCTTACAGAAAATGCAGTAAATCAGGCTATGACAAAGGTAGTACACTGGTATGAAGAAGTACAAAGGTATTTCCTGGATGATCTCAGAACATTTCTGTTAATCACAACTAAAAATCCCACCAATGATTGGTTACATCAAACAAGTATCACTGAGTTTTATTACCACAAATATTTTTGTTACTAGGAAAAAAAAAAAAAATCATAGGCCATTTTTCCTATAACCATTACATAGATTTAGGACTTAAAGGATGCCCTCATTATACACTTGAATGCACTAATGTTTTAGCAATGAAAGCATCAGGCTCCTGTTATGCATCCATAACTACACAGGAAGAAAATTCTGTAAGAAGATACTATTTTTGGTGTCATTTTTCAAGTCACAACTGTTTGTTTCTAAACACATTTTTGTTTGAGAAGTATGCAATATCTGCATGTTAGATATTCTAGTATACAGTTTGGTTTGTATGTGTTTTGAAATAGAAAACAGTTTTACTCAATAAGTTGCTTTACTTTCATATATTCTAGATGCTTCTTCAGGTCACAGTTTTCTCTAAGTATGCATACAACATCCAAAGACTTTTTCATCTGAGATAACCTTTTTTATTAAATCAGAATATTTATAAAATTGTCCAAGCTTCATGGTGACAGATTAATCAAGTTTTAGCTCAGAACTAAATCCATAGAACATGATGCTAAAGACAAGTAAAACACTGTTCTCCTTATTAATAGTTTCAGTGGTGTTTAGCTACAAAAATATATGTTTTTGAAAGACTATGTCTGAGAAAAGTCACAAAATGGGATTTAAATTGGGGGAAAAAAAAAAAAAAACAGGAAATTTAGCCTGTATTTTTGCGGCTGATATTTGTGTCTGTAAAATCGGTTCCCATATTTCAAATCTGTTTTTAAGACAAGTGTTTGGCAAAGAAAATGCTAACATCTATTATTTTTAATTTACTTTGGAGAATAAATTGCAGAGATAAATGTACAATCCTAAACACATTTATTAAGGAGAAAGATCAGTCTTTATAAGATTAATGTCCTTGGCTGCACTTTCCTAGAGAAGAATTATACTAGTGTTTGGAGGACCTTACTTATTCACACTGTATAGCGATTATATGGACAATGATAAAAATACGATTGCTTCAAATCTTAAAGTGCAAAGGTCAAAGGAAAAAAAAATAGTGAGGAGCAGTCCAAACAAATTCAGCAGAAAGTTACTTTTTACCAGCCTGCATAACCTTCTGTGAGACTGTCTGAACAAAAATATGAGAGAATTGGTGCACAGCATATGCACAGTGTTCTGCGCAGAATGCACAGAAGGGATGCATCATATTTACTGTACATCCTTTAAGGATAACCTATACACACAGGGAATGATATATCTCTTCTTACTCAAACCATATGATGGTAACTTCATTTTCCTGTACAGACAAGGGCAGAAAGGGATCAGGAAGTTTAAGATATTTAAGAAGTTTGGAGCCTGTTGCATATGTGCTCAGTTGGTCTGAACAGCAGCATTAGATTTGGCTGAAAACTACCCACAGTCCTTAAATCCTTAAATTCCCTCTAAATGAGATTTCCGAATCCTCTGTATCTCAGTAGCCTTGGCAGCTCTAACCCAACACACAGTTACAGTTAACTGCAGCAGAAGAATAAGACCCCTGTTCCTCCTGCCTTCCTAGATCTTCTACTACAGAGCTATGTATATACTAGTAAATCAAGTGTGCCCAGAATGTTCTTTAAAGCTGAGACCAACTGTGAGCAAAGGCTTGCAACCTGACTGTTAGCTCTCTTGCCCTACAGGGCATGGCATCTTTAGCCAAGCTGCCTATGGAGAATAGCCCCTGGACCACACTAACTACTGAATGATGCTTAGGAATTGTTCAGAACAGTGTTAATTGGAAGAAGCCAATACTGTGCAATGTGTTAAATATTCAACAGCCCACAAGATCGAGTGCCAGTGTCCAGGAATGTTCCCCCGCCGCATTGGTCTAGATGGGGCCTTATTGTGCAAGCTCCACAGCAATAAACAAACTTCTCTGCCAAAATCCAGTTCCTTTGCCTTAGAAAATTGCAGACTGGGAATTCAGAGATTTTCTATCGACTCCAATAGGTTTTAGTATGGACATTTCTTCTGTAAGACAGTTGTATGATACTTGAAATGTATCATAATGAGCAGAAAGACTGCAATTGGGTAAAAAAAAAAAATCACAAGAATTCCAGATATTAATATTTGGATACATTTTTGTAGATGAAGAAACGATGCTGAAGTTAGAGAATAAAGGTTTCTATAGTTATAAAGCGGGAAAGATCAAATGCATATTTTAAAATAATATTCAATAGAATACACCTAAAGATGAATGAAATGGTATAATACATAAAGGATAACTTTACACAAAGCTGTGTTCTGTTGTACCTTTACACAAAGGTAAATAATCACAAGTATATAAATACTTAGCAAGTGATTAAAATAACACTGCATCATAAGACACCCATATTTGCTTCAAAAAGAGAAGGGGACAGAAAGGTATGATGACAAAGCAGGAATGTAGTGGGAATAAATATATTGTTTAAAAAGTCCAGAAGACTCTGATCCCAAAGACTCTTTTCTCCTCATTCTTATTTCCATTAGGGCTCCCCATGGACAGTATAAGAGGTACTTAAAAATCCATTTAAATGTGTTTAGTGACAACGTGGTAAACTGGGCCCACCTCCCACTTCAAGACAGAATAGAAAATAACCTAAAAAAAGTGTTGTTTTGTGTAGCGAAGGTTATAATAACTAGAACCAGGAAATGGAACAATTTAGGGTAAGTTACTTTATCACTGTCTGACTCCAGAAACAATCTTACACTTTTGATGTATAATTTCCTATTGCATATATATTTCTTAGATGTCTTAAACATATCAGCATGTCTTGGCTGCTTTTTTTCCCCATAATCCACATAACTGACAATCGCGGAAATAAATCAATATTCTTTTGGACTCAGAGTATCTCTGTGTTTTAATTCATTTAATAGGCTTCACATGGAGCAAAAACAAGAAAAATACACCAGAGGTGGAATTCCAGCCCCATGAAATCAGCGTTCTGTCACTGACTTCTAGGAAGGAGGGTATTAGCTGGGGCTAACCACATAGGCAGTTTGCTTTTGCATGGTACATAGGATAATCACCTTAGTACTACCTCAGAAATGCTCTGGGAAACTGCAGGAAACTGAAGACTAAATAATAATAATAATTCTACTACAAATTTTTAATTTTACTCTCAAATCAACCATGAAAGCTTGACACTCCTCTGCTTCAGTTTTTAGCTTTCCTTATTAACTAGAAAAAAATAATCTAGGGTATATCTAAGATAATTGGACAGAGTGCCCCTCAAATACAGTAAGAATGTGGAGCATAAAGCCTACATATGTTAGAGTTTCTCAATGTGTGGTCCATAAATTACTAGCAGTCTAGACAGAAACATCAGAAGATCCCCATAGGGTGGACAGTCATGTAACGCTCATATTTCCAGGGAATACATACTGTTGAAAAACAAATACTCTAAATTATTTACAAATAACATGTTTGCCATCGAGCTGTTATATAATTGGATATGAGAACACAGAAGATAAACTATACGAAAATGTTGGCTATATGAAAATGTTGACTATTTTATAACAATTTCTTTTTTTAAGAAACCAAAACCGAATATAAAATATTTACTAAAAGAAAATAAAGGAACTACTGAAAAGATAAAATGCTTTCAAGGAAATACAAACAATCTGCAGTCTAAGTGATCAGAAGAGTTATAAACTATTAGAGGACTCTACCACTTCTCCTTCAAAAAGGTCGCCACGTTTAAACAGCAGAATAGAGGCGCCTCAGAAAAGAAAAAGACAAGTTTCTCTGCAAGGAAATTGGAGTTAGACTATCCAAACACAACTAAAGGAAGGTATGACCAAGTTCTCCATAAATGTTCCCGAGAAGATGAGGAGGGAACAATAACACAGGAACAAACAGACTCTCAGTAAAATAATAAGGCACTGGCTGTAAAATCAGCAAATGAAATACTTTAAGAAATATCTAACTGGAACTTGGGACTCTGGGAAGATTGGATCAAAAAGCATTAACAAATTCAAAACAGGATTAAACAAATCCACAGTGCTAACTACAGCTATTATGAAGAATGGCTCTGATGTGACCTGCACCAGAGGTCATTCCTACACTGCTTACTACTGAAAACTGCAAAACTGTGTGAGAATAAAGCTCATCCCATGTTCAGCCAATTTCTTTCTACAAGGCTACTGCCAGAAATCAACAACAGACTAAGCTGGCAGTCCTATGAAATACAGTCTAGTGGTCTTATGAAAGCCATGTGTTAAAGCACTATGAGAATTCTAGCAAGGACTGTTAGCACAGATGATTTCTAACTTACATCACTATATCCATTATGTGTCCAGTTAGAGCAAAGCTAAATCTCACATGTGAACGAAGACACTTAGGACACAAGTGAGAAGCAGAGAGTGCCAGGGTTAATGTCAACATGCCCACACAGAGTGCAGGCGCCGCAGGGAACACAAGAGCTCAACCTCAGATATGCCTTGGGCAACACTCCCAAATCCATACAACAAGATCCTCGCTCACCACATATTTCATACATGTTAAGTATGGAGCAGCTCACAGTATATCAAAGGCATTTTTAGTAAGTTATGATCACTGCACAAAGTTTAAGGAAAAGTAATACAACAAACACAAAAGTTTCACCTCACTAATTAAAGCACAAGATGAGCCTCAGTCAAAAAAAATTCCAGGATTTATTCTTGGCTCCACCACAACCTATTTTGGACAAGACAGAAAATTTGTTTCACAGGTTGCCCATTAGCGAAACAGAAATACTAATGCATAAACTCCCTTCTCCCCCATTTCTGTAGTAAAAGATGAAGTTAAAGAAATTTGACTTGAAACAAAAGATTTATTTCTATAAAGGACAGATTGTAACTGATAAAAGTAAGTAAATTAGCATCTGGAATGTTTTAAACAGAAAGACCTAAGTTGAGATTTAAAACGCCCACATAACTTCCTATTTACCAGTATCTTTAGCCCAAACTATGAACTAAGTTAAGGACAAATTCACAAATACACTTTTTTCAGATGGAAAATGTATTTCCTGTAAACAGATTCTTCACCTAAAATACCTGGTCTGGCATTTACAATACTTCCCTACTTCACAGACATTGAAACAAAGTTCAATACTTGTAAAAGGCACAGGATATATAAGACATTGGAAGAGTAAAATTAAGCCCGCCGATTGTGAGCCAATTATTCTTTCAAAAGCAAATAGAGATTAAAATATTCGATGGCGCTTGTACAAAGAACAGCCTGAACTTTGTCACTTCAGAGCTGGCTGTACTCATTAATTCAAGAATGCCCTCAGGCTGCTTTGTGTGGAAGGTGAAATGTAGAACTGGATTTCACTGGAGTTTTGATGGACATTTAGACAGTTATCTTCAAAAGAAAGAAAGAAAAAAAAGCTACAAATCTTACTGCCTTTCTCATAAGACAACAGGCCTCTCACAGAAAAATAAATCCAGTTCCTCTGAGGTAGGAGTGGGCAAAGGAATAGAGAAAAAATTAAGGGGACAGCAGAAAGAGTAAGGAGATCTTACGTGGCATATAGAGCAGCAGGCTAAGAAATTCCAATAGTGGAAAGACAAGCAGCCACACAGTAGTCTAGAGTATCGTTTCACTTCCTTTTCCATTTCAAATTTCCTCTGCAGAGCCAAGTTACTCAAGCTAGGCAAAATATTAACTTTAAACAGTAGTTACTGTAGTCATTACACTCAAGATTACTGAAAGATGACTATGCAAGATAGCTACAAATGAATATAAACAAATGTTCAAGGCACATTAGGCTCTTCCTAGACTGGCCTGTTCTGGCAGCTGAATTCTACAAATATGTCATTCCTCAAGTTCTTAATGAGAGCATTATAAATATAGGCTGCAAGGGGAAAAAATAAAATAAAATAAAATAAAATAAATAAAATAAAATAAAATAAAATAAAATAAAATAAAATAAAATAAAATAAAATAAAATAAAATAAAATAGGCTCATCAGCTCCAGTAACCATTACTGAACTAAAATGCAATGCACTTATTTTCTGGTAGGGCTTTTGCAGGGATACAAACACATTTCAGTAACGCAAGGCGCCCCAGAGAACTGACGGTGAGGAATGAGAAATAACAGGGAGAAATCCCCAAAGGTGACCTGCAACACTACAGTTCCATGGCAGGAAAACATAGTGCATTTGCCCCAACACTGCGGTCCTGCCTACCATTAGGGAAAACAAGCCTAAAATACTCTCTCAGGGCCCTACAGCTCATATCCATCTCTTGCAGCATAGTGTAGAAATTCATCAATTCTTTCTATCTCTAACAGCATTTTGGGTTTAGACTATATCACTGTTTTGAGCTGGAGAGGAGTATGCTCCAACTACAGCTTAATGAAACCCTGGACAAAAATTCTCATGTTATCAAATGTATCGCAAATTCCAGATCATCATACCATATAATATTTTCTCTTAGTATTATTTTGAAAGGTTTGGATGGCAATTGCTAATTCGGTACCATGTTTCATTTTTGCCTACAAAGCTCCTCCCCTGTCACAGCACTTACTTCACCTAGTATATTCAAGGACATAACACCTTCTAGGCTTCACTTGGCTAAACTAAATAGATAAAGTTCTTTTCTCTCTGATCCATTCCTTTAGTTATTTTAGTTAGGCTTTCTTTACAACTGTTAAGTCCAATTTCTTGAATGTGTTTTCACAGATCTGCTCTCAAGATTTGAGACAAAGCTGCAGCAGTACAGGGGTGCTTATCTTTCTTTATTCCTATAAGTAAAACAAGGCTGAATTTACCTTTCCCACTGCAGCGTCAGATCAGTGGCTCCCAGACAGTCTTTCACTGGCTTACACATCTAGTTCTTTCAAATTCTTTCATCGTTCATCTGACAAGGCCCGAGTTTATATCAGAAAGTCTTTGCTGTCAGCCTCTACGTGACCTTGCGCTTTGTGTTATTATATTTCATCTTATCTTATTTCTTTACTCCTCAGCGTCATCAGTTATTCCTGTGGGACATCCACTGTGCAGGGAATGTTTTCCAAATTTCTGATATCAATATATTTCATCAGCAGTGTCTACTTTTGCACCAAGATTACTCATCAAATTATTAACAAAACAAAGTTCCAATATCATTCTTTTGACAAAGCCCTAATAATTCTACACCCTACCCAATTCCTCAAAACACATTACCACCTTTCCCCTTCAAGTATTTTTTTTAACTCACTTAGAGTTAATCTACTAATTCCTCTCTCTTCTAGTTCAGTAGTTTGACTTGTCTAGACAAAGCAGTTATCATATAACAAAAAGGAAGCAGCTGAGTCTGACAAAATCTACCTATGGAAAAAAAAAACAAAAAACAAACAAACAAAAAAACAACCACCCACTTTATCCTATTTGCTACTTCAATATTTTCCCCCATGGAATTTGTAGGAAAAAGGAGGAAAAAAAAAAAAAAAAGTATTAGCAAAACCTAAAAAATACCATCACATTTTAACTAAACAAGGTTCTGAAATGCAGTAAGCACTGAGAGCAATGAACAAATAAATCGCTATTTCTTTTTTAAATCAGCCTTTTCCATAGCACAATCCTTTTAAAGTTTGCCTCAGTATACACTGAGGTGTAGATTCATCTCATATTAAATCAAATAATGTTAGGTTTCTCATTTTCTCATGCAGTACAAAGACATGGCAAATTCATATTTTGAAATACTTCCTAATGGTCTTGTATTGCATCATCTGAAGTACTGCATGCGCTTTCAACTTTTAATGAGACAAGAGTATACGTAAAGTAACCTTTACCATTACATAATTCATAATTGATATTGACTAAATACTGACTTTTTGTCTTGTTTTTGCTTCATGCTGTTTTTCATGAAAACTGAATTAAGGTGATCCAAGTACAAATGAGGAATAGGCATTTTGAGAGAACGGTCACTCTCATCCTTTTCCTGCTGCAGGCATCCATTCCCATTGGCCTACATCCCAATAGGAAGCAACAAATCAGAATCGCAAATTTGAAAGGACTGTGCAAGACTGACGCAAAACAAAAATAAAAGAGACTACACTTTATGTTAGGTATAGTACCCAGATGAAGACAGTTGTTCAAAAAAGTACCTGATATACAACACATGCATAGAAGGTTCTCATACTTTTGTTGTTTCACGTTTCAAAAAACAATCTAAAATGAAAGGATTTTGGCTTCATTGTTCTTCCAGAGAAGTAGATTATTGGACTGAAAACTGGATTATTCAGGAGGAAAATTATTCACTTGCAAGATTTATGCAACCCCCACCTTTTCCTTCATGCCTAAATGACAAACACAGGCCTGCACACACAGATCTCATTCCAGGTCCATTATCATCAATAGGTTTGGACAAGAAAGAAAACCAATGTTTTTACTATCAGGGTGAAACTCTAGATGACTTCAGTGAAATTGCTTCTGGCACCCTGCTGAACATTTTAACATTAGAAAAAACACTGAGCAAGAATTTATAGCAGGGTAATGTACAATGAACAAGTAAGAGCAAAATATATTCTGTTTGCTCCTGTACCTAGAGAAGGCATAATTAAAAAAAAAAAAGTTTAATTTCTGTGAAAATGTATAATTCAGAGCAGGGAAAAGAAACTTGCCCAGAAATGCTTAGAAGTTTCCAGCCTTAGTCCACGAAAAAGGAGCACAGCAGGCTAACCCTGGGAAAGCCATCATATACCTTTATCTAAATTCCCTTGCAATCTCCCATGTTTTGCAAAGTTTTTTGCCTTTTTTTTTTCCCTCTGTCCCTAATTTAGCTAAAATAAATCAAGTGATCTTACCACTCTCATTGTTTCTGAGGCTTAACTCTGAGCTTTATGGACTAGAAGAAATAGACTTTTTCAGATGGCTTTAATTTTGTCGTTTTATTCATTACTTCCAGTGTCATCATTTTCCTTTTTCTTCCTTCTCATCTTAGCCGTGATACTAACACTTATGCCACTATGTTATTCTTCCTTTTCACCTTTACTTTTGTCACTGCTATTTCATATCCTCCTTCTCTAGTCTTTTCCTAAATTATTTTCTTCGTTTTTCCGTTCTTAGTGCGTTTTTTCTTTTCTTGCTTAGCATTTCCTCATAGCTCCAGTATTCAAAGTCAGATGCAGCACATCCATAAGAAGCAGCACAGCCAGAAAGGCTTCTAAGAGCAAAATACTCTTTAAATACAGAGCTCCAGATAGGATGCATGAAAGAGTGAAAAATTAGCTCACTGCACATCACGTGACTGCCTGAAAGAAGCTTTAGAAAAATGCTCCACTAGCCTATTTTGAAGAAGAAAATGGATAGGGATATGTGTATAAATTTTAGGCACTATACAGGATGTGGGAATAAGAACAATCAGATGACTAAGCGCCATGTGACTGTTTGCTAGAGGTTATATAAAGGAAAACATTGCTACAGTATTTTTTTTTTAAAGCCTAAGGGCATAGGCACTCATGGTACAGGAAGGTGGAGCAGTAGAACATAGCTAGGTAAGATTACCCATTAAAGAGCACATCCTTACTTAACCTACTGAAAGCTGAAGGGATTTTTCAGGATTTTTCCACTTTTCTTGTTTTGAATCCTTTTATAATAATATAGATGAGAGAGGAGGAGAAAGGAGAAAAAAAAAAAAGACTGGACTAAAATATTGCTAGGGCTTCACTGCAGTCTCCCTAGGAACACGTAGTTTTTATGTTGTAAATAAAAAAAAATATTTATCCTTTCTCTGGGTCTTTTACTCCATTATGGTCTTCCTTCTCACCACTCTATCTTTCTCATTAGCTAGAGAACATTTTCCTGTGTTCATTGAAAAATCACTGCTCCTGAAGACAAATGACTGCCTAAGAGCCTTCGATTTGTAGTTTTTTTTCTCCTTCCTTTCAGTGCAGAAAGATTCAAAAATATGTTTTGATAGTACACTAAAAAGCTAAGAATATGTCATATTCCTTGCTCCTTAAGTAGTTTAGAAAACAGCAACTTAGACAATCTTTTTCTTATTCAATCGAACTGGGTCCAGCTTCTGTCTGTACATAATAGTGCTCACGTCCCTAATCTCTTTCATATTGCTGGGTCTTCTAGAAGAATGACTTGCTGCCTTCTTTTTGTCGAGTTTTATGCCTGCCTCAGCATTTATATCATTAGCTAATTTATTTTTTCCCAAACCCTCCAGTGACTACAGGCATAGTTCCTGTTTGCCCAAAATAGAAAAAAAGTATGAAAAATATGTAAAATACAAAAAACAAGAATAGCAATATCAAAAACTAATTAGCTAATCAATATTATTTGGCTTATTTTATTAAATCAAGATTTAACTTTCTTCTGTTCTGAGGTTTACAATAGGTATAATTTCCTTATGAATCATTTGAACGTGTAATGAATGATAACTCTGCTAAAAAAAAAAAAATACTCAACACACTGTGAAGATACTGCAAGTGTTAGGGAACATCAAAGAGGTGTTCCAAGACAGGTGCAGGTATGGAAGTGTTCTTAGAAACTGAGTGTATATAAAAATACATGTCATTAAAAGCAATTTCTGAGTAACAAAATGGTATTTAATTAAAGAAAAGCCAGCTGCAGAACAGTACGAACAACGTTGGAACAAAAAAGAAAAAAGTTCTAATGTATTTTGCTTGCAGCTGCAAACAATTGAGCAGATTTCCAGCTCACTCATCCAAAAAAAATGCAGCTTTAAGAAAGATTATTTAATGCAGTTACTTTTCAATCTTCTATCTTTTTATTCTGGATTTGACACATGAAAAAAAAAAAAAGGATATACTGAAGGACACTGTTTTCCTCCCACTCCTTTCCAGATGTGTTTTAGCTGCCAGCTCCTCCACCCCTCTCCCCCACAAGCACTGTTACATCTTCTTTCCTTCTGAAAATATTAATACTGGCCTCTTAGCCTGCAGCCTAATTAACTGGTGGGCAGAAATGAAGTATCTTACTTTTCTCCAGACCCCCTGTCCCAAATTTAACACCTTTTCAATGTGAGCTCCAGGCTAGCCATGTTTTGTGTTATTAAGATTGCCAAATCTCACATACACTCCAGTTCTAAAACGATGTAAACAGTCTGTTGCACCCCTGCAGTCACACAAAATACCGACCATGTCCTGACAATAACTACCACAGGAAATCATTTACCCCTGTAGCATTGTTCTGAGCTTGCACCACTTATTCTAATTTTAAAATTCTGCTTTTCTCTCATTTAAGACTTCCTGTGCCACACCTGTGCCGATCCCTGTACAAACTGTGTGGAAGCCTCTTTGGTAGAGGATCTTAAAATATACCTTAAATAAGACTACACAGACTACACTTCCTCTGGAGTTAAAAAATAAAAATAAAACAAAAATTAAAAAAAAATAAAGTTGAAGAAACTGGTAAAAGTCCTAAGGGGCTTCTAAAAGATTAGTAGTGATAACATCTCTGTACTGAAGAAAGGGCAAAGGCAAGCAAGAAAGCAGAGTACATGCAGAAGGTAAGCAAAAATATCAAATTGAGGTCATGATCAGAATGAGGCCAGAATCCTGCTTCACGATTCACAAATGCTTTAACCTGCACCCAGCATTTTAAATGTTGAACCACAAAATAGAGAAAAAACTAGCATAAACTAGCAAAAAAGCTAGCATAAAGGCATAAACTAGCCTTCACTAGCGGACTTCTTAGCAATAACAGAAAAAAATATATTACCAAAAAGAATCTGATCCCATTGCAGTGACTTTTTTTTTATGAAAGCAGATAAAAAGAAGGAATGAACTTACTTGTCGTAGTGCCTTATTCTCTGCGCAGTACTTTCTAGAATGAAATTTTAGTTCCATCTTGATTATCTAAAGGAGATAAAGGAAGCAAGGGTTAAAGGAAATGAGTATTTTAACTCTTGTAGAAGATGTTATTGGTAATTGAAACAGCTTTCAGATGCACAAGCACTTCTCCACTATGAAAATGACTATTAGAAAAAAGACGATATAAAAAGTTGTGTTCAGACATTTATGCTAAGGACTGATTTTGGGTGCAGTATAGCATTACTAACATATAAGTGTAATGTGTTAATGAAATCTACAGGGTGATCCAGGAAGATGATGATAGAGAAAAAAAAAATCAAAGGTACTTGAGAAACTAGAAATATGAGAATACATTAACATAAAATTACATTTGGAAATTACAATACTCCTCTGTCTACAAAAAAATATGCCAGATAAAAGTTGTACAGAACAAGCCTACACTACAGTGACGCTAGAGCAGCTCTTTGGCTTACACAAAACATATTTCTGGGCAATAGGGCACTCAAATGCAAAGCCTTTTTGGAATACACATACTTATTTGGGGTTTAGCATAGAAAGGTGTCCCCATTCTAACAACACCTGCATGCCTTTGTTATTTCACGGGCACCTCAAGCAGAGCCAACGTGCTCTTACAGATATCCTGAAGCAAGAACTGGAAAACAATTGCTGGAAAAACAGCTGCTGCCCTGCTCATTTCAACAAGTTATTAACTCAAAAGTGCAGAGGCTTGGAAGAGCCCCAGCAGAAGTCTCCTGGGCTACAACCGGACGACTTTGTGATCTGCTTCCAAACCGCTGCCCAGGACGCAGGCCCTCAGGACAACACCGTCCTCAAGCCGTAGTCAAGGTGCTGAAAACCAGAGCTAAGGGGCAGGTGAAGGGGCAACAGCCGCTGCAGCCGCCATCCTGCCGGGGCTCACAACAGTCACGCACTAACGGTCCCTCGAGCGCGGACCGTTGGCCCCACCCCAACGGCCGCCTGGACCACGCGCGGCGCCGCCCTGCCGCCTCGTGCTCCCCGGCGAAGCGCGAGGGAAGCCAGAAGAGCCACGGCGCGCAGCGAGCCCGGCGACGCACCGCGCATGCGCGCCCCCACACCGTTCACCACCACCTACCGAGCGGGCTGTGCGGGCGGCGGCGCCGTCATTGGCCCAGCCAGGCCCTGCCCGTGGCCCCCCCGCCCCGCCCCGCCCCTCCCCGCTGCTCCCGGGCAGAGCCGGAGCCCGGGGCGCGTTCCCGGCGCCACCTCTCCCTGCCCTCGCCTCCCTCCCCCCCCCCCGCGCGCAGGCGCAATGCAGGGCCGGGGTGGGGGGGGAGAGGAGCGCGCGCGCGTTCGAGGCCGCCCTCCTTCGCCGTGTCCAGCGCGCGCACGCGCACAGGCGCGCGCGCACGCCCCGGAGCGCGAGACGCGGCGAGGGGAGGGGCGGGGAGGGAGGAGGGAGAGGCAAAAGTTGTTGTGAGGGCGGGGCCGCGCGCGGAGTCAGAGTCGCCACCGGGAGGGGCCGGGAGCGGAGCCGCGCGCGGGAGCGATCGGGACGGGACGGCGCGGGGTGAGGTGAGACGGGACGGGGGCACCTCTGTCTCCACGGGACGGCGCAAGGTGCCGGTGTGAGGGCGGCCGGGGGGGCAGCCGCCGCGAGGCAGCAGCCGCCGGTGGCGCCGCTCACCTGCTGCTGCCCCCGCCGCGGCCATTGGCGACGGAGGGGTGAGGGGGACTGCTGTCCCGCGCGCCATAACGACCGCCCCAGGGCTTGGGGACGGGGAGGCTGGGCCGTCGGGGCGCCCCCGCCGCTGCCGCCCCCGCCGCTGCCGCGGGAGCGCCGCGCGCCGCCGGGGCCGCCGCTGAGGCCAGGGCCCTGCGAGCGGCGGGGCCGGGCGGCCGCGGTGCTGCGGGGAGGCAGGAGCGCGAAGTTAATGCTTAACGCGGCAGTCACATGCGCAGCAGCGAGTGTTTTCCAAGGGTGCCGGACAGGAAATGCCGGCGCACGCAGGTAGGGGCGCGGGGCCGCCTCGAAGCCGAGCGGCACCCGGCTTCGGCTCCGTCCCTTGCTCGTGCAAGCTCTTTAAAACGGTGTTTTCGAGAGAAATAGGTCTTGTTCTCTCTGCAAGGCGTTTTCCCCCCTTCCCAAAAGGAGCGGTTTTTTTACATATCTTAATGCTCTATTTTGCGCATACAAAAAGTCCCCTTTTGCTCTACACTGACATTACTAGGATTATTTTTAAAAGCAAAAGAACTCATCATGTGAGTGGCATTTTCCGTAGTTGATGATGTGGTCTCTCCTTCCCCTGCCTCTGAACACATGTTGAAATTATCTTGACTCATATCTTTATTTTACTTTAATTTATTTTATTTTAATTAACATTCTGAGTGCTCATGTTATAATCTGAATATAAACTAGGCTAGTTAGCTAATAAATTATGCTTTTTTTTCCCTCTAACAAGTTGTTGCAACATAAGCTGTACTTGTTGTGTTTTACTATCAAATTACTTGTGCAAACAGTTATTATCCTAGACCGGGGAGATGCTGACAGCAAAAACATCTAAAATATGTACTTAATTTCCATGCCAAAAACTGATAGTGTAGAAACTTTTTCAGCTATAGAGTGTGCATGCTGTACTATGGGCAGATCCGTTTGGGTGTGCGGCCCGTGAAACTTCAGGGTATTAGCGCTGTCACATGTTTCAGTTACGCAGCTTTCCAAGAGCTCTGTAGCAATGTTCTTAGTCATTTTTCTCAGTTAATGGCTCTTGATCCAGTGAGAGAAATAGTGATGGGAAGTAAGGCCGTTCAGAGCCCTCATTTTTTTTCTTTTTTTTTTCTTTTTTTTTTTTAATAAAATCATCACCTTGGTTTAAGTGGAAACAAGTTGGAGCTTGTTGGGATGAGGATAAATTGTGATGTGTTGAGAATGCAAGTGATTAAGGTCTGGATCAGAATTTCTAGTTGTGTAGACTGTGAGGGAGGCTTGCAGATTTATAAATATGATGCATGTGAAGAAATATATAATGTTTAAAGATTTAGACAGTTCCTTTTCCAAATGGTCCATAAACCTGGGTGGAGTGAGAGATGATGCTCATACTGCTGTTCCTTTTCACTCAAATATCTATTTTTTCCATGGTGACTTAAATCAAAACACCTGTTGGAAAGCAACAAAACTTTGTGCTTTTGCTAATGTTTGAGCATCTGCAGAGATATCTGTAAGGCCCTTAAGGTTACAGTTTGGGCAGGCAGTTCATCTGGGGTAAAAAGGCAAGTGTCTAAATTATGGTGGTAAATATATGGCATGTCTTTTTTGAGGTGACAGAAAATACAGGGTAATCTTTGCACAAAAAAAAAAAAAGTTCATGAAGGAATAGGAAGGTGCAGAATAAAACGTCTTTTTGTCTGGGGTTTTATTTAATAATATCCTTTACGGTACTTGTGAGCCGACAGGGAGGAGGAAGGTCAGGAATAGTACTCTTGAGAGCTCATCCCATTTAGATTGTTTTGAGATCTTGTTGTCAAGGCCTTATACTAAATGTACACTGATACTTGAATTCAGCAGAAAGAAACTCTGGCATGACAAAATTCAAAGGTACCCCCTGCTTTGAGCATTGGGATTCCCAACTTTTTGTAGCTGAGACGTGTTGCTGACTTCCCTTTGCTGCTGCCTCTATCTCCCCTCTTCAGCAGAAGTTATTAGTCAAAACCTTTCTCGGCACAGTGACTCACCATGAATGTTGGCCCGTGTCATTGGCTGGGAATTTGTGCTCTTTAAAATCTTTGCTCAGAGTTCCCATTGTGGCTTTTCCAAAAGTCGACTCCCAGTTTTAACAGTCCAGGGACTACATGCTGAACTGTGAAGTTGTTGTTTTGCTTTTGAAGTAAACAGGGAAATTTAAACTTTTGAATAGCTTAAAGGTAAGAATGCATACTTCTGCAGAAGCTGCCACCTGGGATAACATCCACCTTTCTGGTTTGAAGGGTATTGGAAAGTTATAAAGTAGTATGACTTGCTGTGGTTTGGCTTATGAGGAACAGTTAAATGGATTGGGGCTGGAGAGGAGACAGCAGAGGTATTTAAACGAGCAGAAGACTGGTTTTAAGACTCCAGAAATGTGAAGAATTATTAGAAGAAATGGCCATCGGAGTCTGCTTTTTGTCTCTGGGGAACATCTCGAGTGAGTGAAACAAGGCAGTAAGAGCGTGTCAGAGCAGTGTCACTGGTTTGGTACATCAGGTGGCTCACGAGAGCAGGGTGAACGGTCATTCTGGGAGATGTGATTTTCTTGCTCTTGTACTACTCTTGTTGCATGCACTGCAAGTGCATGCTTAAGCATGGCTCTGGCTAGTGTTTCAGATGGTGAGAACTTGCATTCTTATAAACAAATTTCTTCGGGAGCTTTTGAAGTGAATAGTATTCTCAAAGACAAAGTAAGGCTGACATTTTAGTGCCTGTACTGAAAGCATGAGCTATATCTCACGGCAAATGAGATCTGTTGACATATACAATTCCATACAACAATAAAGGTGGAAGAGAATGGATTTGTGCAGTGACCAAAAAGTTATGGATCTGTCCATTTTCAATGGAAGCAAGAGTGTACTGACTTCAAATTCCAGTATTTTTCCACATTTTTAAGAAGCAGCATCACATTCTTCAAACGCAGGGAAAAAAGGTTGGGTCCTCCAGTGTTGTTGTGATGCAAACAAATATTTTTGTTCAGTTGACAAAATCTGGCAATTTTAAATGACAGCTAAAGTGCTGCAGGAAGCACCTTAATTCTTACAATTGTAAGTATTGGATTTTTGGTGATTTTTCTGGTGAAGAGGAAAAAGTGACTACAGCCCCACTGTTGTTGGTTCATCACAGAAAACTCTAGTGGTTGTTCACCATAGGCTTATTACCTTTCAGTGCATTTAGTCACCCTTCCTATATATATGCACTTCCTATTCTTTGTTGTCTTGTATTTAAATTCCTAAGTTAAGCTGTAAAACCATACGTCAATTTAGAAATTGCGTTCCCTGAGTTTTCAGACCATTGGGCAGGCTGCCAAGCTCAGTAACAGAGGTGTGAGCTGCCACCAGGAGCCCAAAACTGTGTTGCTTAAAAGCAAGCTTAGCGTGGGGCACCACAAAGTTTGCCATTACTCATCTGTGCAGCACAGGGAGCTTCCTTGGAGAGCGAGCCCGAGAGGAAGCAAATAATGATCCTTCAGCCGAATTTCAGCATACAGAGTCAACTAGTTTTGAACCCTTTGGCAGGTTTCCACCCAATTTGACAGAAGGAATAAAAATCTTAAAGATGATTATGTACTTACAAATTACATGAAAGTAGGCGGCTGGATAGAAGAGATTGACCTTGTCAGAAGCAGCAGAGCTGATGCACAGCTCAGCTAGGAAGAGAACTCAGCCAGGAGGCACAAATTCTATCAGGAGTCAGGCATTGCTCGTTCCAGTATTCACATAATTACTTGTCTTTCTCATCAGCTTAGCTACATTTGTGCAAAAGATGCCAAAACCGAAGTGTGCATGTGGATAGTAGTTGAGCTGAAATTGCAAGTGTACTGATTGTTAAGTCAATTTAGTAATAGTTTTCTATACATAAACAATTGTCCAAGCTGCAGTTACCTCCGTACTGGGGTGTTCCCAGTAAACAGGTGATAAGTTGGATCTGTATAGATTAATGCTTTTGTTGGTCTGGATGATATAAAAGCAAGTGTCAGAAATTTGTGACAGGGAGATGTTTTGTCCTGTGCGGCTGCACTACTAACGGTAGCCTGGTGCTTGATGAGATCTGTGATCACTGCAGAACACTTACTGAAGCTAAGTAAGGTATAACTGGGGCTGATAAATGTAAGCTGATTTGAAAGCTCATAGTTCCTGCTTAGTGACTTTGGTTGGGAGCAGCCTTTTGGCCTGAATGGCAGGGATCCTTTAATTCCCAGGTGCTAAAAATCTAATGTTACATGTCAGCACTGCTCAGTGGAATGGATCAAAGATTGTCCTTCTTCAAGAATCTGTATCATTCGCATGAGCTGTGATCCTCAGCCACCCGCACTTCCATCAAGACAGGGTTTACAAAGAACTGGCAAACCCCAGGGGCTGATGAACTCTACACTGCTCTTAGCAACACTGCCTTACTACAGAGATTTAGGAGTTGTCTTGAACTCCTCCTAATTATAGTCCTGCAAACTATTGAATTCAGATTAAGCAGCAGTTCAGCCAAACCTCGTGCGAGGTCAGAAGGATGAGAGGAGGTCTGTAGCATCACTTCTCTGGTGGGTGGAAGAGTGGAGCGGGCTCATCTGCAGAGAGGTAATGCTCCAGATGCAGCAATGTTCCCTGCAACTAAAAAGCACACATCCTTGCCAGCTTCTAAATCTTCAAGAGTTTTCTTTGATCCTACCTTTTTTTCAACAGACATTCTTGTATGATTCGAACTTCAAAACAAAACACTACTAGATTTTTTTTTTTTCCTCCCTTCAGAGAGATTGTGGCAACAGACGTGTGGCAGATTTGATTGTGTTGCTCATTACAACTGCTGGAAGTCTTCTACAATACACATCTTAATAGTAAATAAGAAACTAGGTAGCATGATGTTTGATATAGAGTATTAGTGGAGAAAGGGTAATAAAACTTGAGCTACTACAGCCTAGGAGGGATTGGTCACATTGGCCAGAGAACTGTGGAAACCTAAAGAAAAAAATATTTTTCAGGTACTTTCTATTTCTTAAGTGGTGGGTGTCACCATTTGGGGCATAGTGGATAAAAATCTGGTGCCAAACATGTGCATGTTTTGTGATTGGTGGACATATTCGAAGTGACTGCAGCGTCAGTTAGGTACAAAGTTTTGGTTGACTGGGTAGATTCATTTGTGCCCCCCACCCCGTATTCATGCATAAATCTGTTGTTCGGAAACATGGGGAAATTGTGCTTGAAGGTACAAAGAAGGAAACACTAAATGTGATAGCGACTTTTTTACCTTTATCTCTAAATATAAGCAAGTCCCAGAGCTGAATTTCATATTCAGAAAAAGAGAAATGTGGAAGAGCGGCTGGCTGATCGGGGACATCTTGGCATGCACAACCCATGCCTTGTGTACAGGGGGGCGGCAATGACCTGTCCTTGACCCGGGGACAAGAGGGAACTAGGCTGCCCAGAGGAGTAAACCGGGTGCCCAGGCAACCGCCGACTGGGAGGAGCCCTGTTGTAGTCCAGGGGGCGGAGACAGAACGCCAGCCAATGGT
Source organism: Tinamus guttatus (assembly GCF_059628265.1). Classification (NCBI taxonomy): domain Eukaryota; kingdom Metazoa; phylum Chordata; class Aves; order Tinamiformes; family Tinamidae; genus Tinamus; species Tinamus guttatus. Next base: position 4,086,242 of record NW_028288822.1, on the reverse strand, counting down.
ACGTGTGCACGAGGGTGGGCTGTAGCCAATAGGGAGCTGTGTGAGGCACGCGCGCACCACGTGGGCAAGGTTAGGCTGTGTAAAAGCGCTGTTGTTGCGTTAAATAAACGCAGCAAGATGGAAAACTCATGCTGAGTCTGTATCTTGTAATCCGGGTCGATCTCCTTCAGAGAAATACTCAAAAATATTTTTTTCCGTTGGTCTTAGTGGAGTGTTTAATGTTGGTCTTAAAGTGGACTTTAAGTGGACTGATGTGCTTTTAGGAGTATATCTCTTTTGCTTTAAAAATTGTTTCCCAAACTTAACATAATTCTGTGTTTATCATTATCTTAAGTTAAACTTCTGGAGCAAGTGTTTAACTTGTTTTGGCTGAAAATGAATCTTGTTGTTCTTCTCTGTCTTTAGTTTCCTTTAGGTAAACCAGTCTTACAGATCCTTCCTCAGCACATTTATAACTGAATATACATGAGCTGTTCCCAGATCAGGTTTAGAGACTGGAGTTGTTTTGCTGTAACTTATGCTTTTTAATGTTTTCATTCAATTTACCTTACTTTCCATCTATTTCCTTTCCCTATTTGGCTGCTGTAAGCTGAGCAATTCTTACATTGACAGACAGATAGTAGAGGGCAGGCTGGCTGAACCTCTAGGGCTGGAGAAGTACCACCGCAGTGTGAGCAGTTTGGGGAGATGGGAGGTATGGTAGTGTATTAAATAAAGAATTTAGATTTGGAGGCCTTGATGATTAGAATTGAATTGAGCCTGCATCACTATTCAGAGGTAGCATTACAAGCTATCTCCAACCCAGTATCTTCTATTTTTCCTTTTTTCTCCCTCCATTTCACTGAATACAGCTTGGTATGGTAGATTACCAAAATTCCTTATCCTAAATTTATTCTGCCTGCACCCATGGCCTCCACAGGACAGCAATGGGAGGGTGGGGAACATCATATAGAGGAACAGGAGAGTTATGTAAGGTGGAATTAAGGACACAGTGTTGCCAGGAGAATAGGTGTTCAGGAGGCTTGTCTGATGCATGAAGAAGCAAGTTCTTCTTGGGACAAAGAGATTTTGGGGCTTTTCTTGTGGTATGGATATAGAAGTATTAAGCTTGGAAATCAGGAGAAAGTATGTAATAGTCAATAGCTGAATGTGCACTATCCTTCTGGTAGTGTTTTTTAATTCATAGTTTTACAGAGCTATAAGATTTGTGGAGAGAGGAGATTGGAAGTGATGGTTCCCTTTGACAGCTGGAGACTTTAGTCCAAATGTCTCTAGTCCAAATTACTGGACTCTTGAGACTAGCTCCCTGTGTGTGTGTGTATATCAGATGTTTTTGTCTGGGTTCCTTTTCATTTGTCTTTACTGCAGTATGTCACTGTTTTCTATTCCTATGCTGTAATGAAACTTTGTTATGAAAACTTTTCTTAAAAGATATTTTCTTACCATTAGTTTCTTTGTGTATTTGTGTTATCAACTGTGCATGCCGATTACAGAGAAGCATTTTCAGGGTTAATCTTTGCGTACTGTTACCTTCACCTCTGTCCCCATTTTCTTAGCTCCTTTGGAATATAAGCTTTTATGTGTGGAACACTAGGTTTGTCTCTTTCGTAGACATAAAATTTAAATTTTGTACTTGCTTTTAATTGGCTTAAGGGTCTGATGTCCTGAGTTAATATGCCTTTACAGTTACGTTGCACATCTCCCTCCCACCCCGTGCCTTGGGTTTACTGATGAGAACATAAAGAAAATGAAATTACAAAATTAGCAGTTAATTTTCTGTTATTGAGATTGTCAAGGTCAGTTTTCAGTCAGATTTGAGATTCTTTGCTCAGTGCTGTCACAAATTGTACTTACTATTTCTAGTATTATTAGATCAAATCAGTTATGGGTGAGATACAGTAACATCAGTAAACAAACAAAAAATAATCTGATTATGCACTGGGCAAAAGGGACTTTTGGTTAGGTTCCAGTCATTGATTTTGTTAACACAAGTAAGTGTCAATGTTTCTTTTGATTAAAAGGGGATGATTTAGGGGTGCAAGACTTGCAGACAGCTTTGAAAGCCGTGTGCTCTGGTTCTGCGATGGCCCAGATCAGTGTCTGAGGGCTCTTGATTTGTTTGCCATGGATGTGGCATGGATTGTTCTGAGCTGGGCAAAGTTGTCTTTTGCTTTATACAGCAGTCCAGCTACAGAAAAGTAATAATTGTTTGTTCCTTTTTAATGCTGGGGGCAAATTTTAAAAGGCAGGCACAGCAGAAGGAATTGTAGTGAAGAAACTGCAAATTTTGAGGTGTATTTTTATATCTTTAGGATCTCATGTGCTGCTGAGGTTGAAGCCAATATCTTGTCTGTAAGATGAGGCCCACTTTTTCTTTTCCAGCCCTCAGATACTCAACTCTGATTATTTCGGTTTATTTAAGTTCGTTCTGTTTTGTGATTTAAATGTGTTTTTACTTTAAATGTTTTAAGTGAACACTTTGAACATTTATATGAATGGTAAGATAATGGCCAAATGATTGGATAATCCATTGCTTGGAGATTACAGTAAGGACTCTGTGGATGCCTATGATGGAATTCTGGGTGATGAGTCAACCTTAAATTGTACCTTACTCAATTAGAGAGTCAACTGTCATTGTTGGAATTGGAAGACATCTGTGTATTATGTGGTCTTTTTCCAAGCTGCTGAATATTTTGAATTACTTTAAAGTGATTTGTGGACTTCCATAGATGTATAATAAGTTGGAATATAATTACAATCCATTGTAGAAAGATTTTTTTTTTTTTTAAGTATTGTTACTTCTCCCCTTCTTGCTTAGTGCATTAGCCTTTTTGTGTGTGTGTGTGTGTGTGTTTTAACTAAGTTCTCTGATTTAGAAAGTCTTTAATTTTGGATAATGCCATATTTATTTTTTCTTTTTTTTTTTTTTATTACAGGTTCATTAGAAAAAAACATGAAATAAACCATGGAATCTTCTAAACTGGAATGTATTTCATGGGCCATAGTTAAAAGGAAAAAGAAGACAGAAGGAGATGAGAGAGCAGGAGTGTAATGCCCCTCAGGAATTTTCTATTTTTGTGCTCTATCTAAACTCATGACATAATACAACCCCTGATTTACAGTAATAACATACTGATATCCGTGGAAGAAGACAGTTACTACAGATCTTTCTTGGATTTTTTTTTTCTAATAACTTCAGCTCTAAAAATATATTAAGTTTAACTGGACTCCATATTTTATTCCCCCGCGGCCCACCCTTATTTATTCCCAGAATTATAAACTTTATGTGGCTTTGTTTTAACTGACAAGCTGTTTGTGATAGACGGCCATCAGCTGCATGTGGAATATTGATTTAACGCCCTGAAACGGTCACTGTGACAAGAGTTGAATGGAATGCCAAGAGCTCAGAGCAGTTCTTTGCCTTGCATCTGTCATATCCTTAAATATTTATGTGTAAATAGTGCAATTATAAATTCTAAAAAATAATGGCATGGGTGAAATTCTTAAGAAAACCTGGGGGTAACCTAGGAAAAGTTTATCAGCCTGGCAGTATATTGTCCCTGGCCCCCACAAAAGGCTTATTAAATGAACCAGGACAAAACAGCTGCTTTCTTAATAGTGCCGTTCAGGTAAGAACATATTTTTACGTGCCAGTTATTAAACAGCTCTAGTCCTGTAGCAGCTTAAGTGGTTGTAGTAAGAAAAGTGCTTGCTGAAAGCTGTTTTTTTTTCCATTTGTATTACAGTGTATGTATTCTACTGAAAAATACAGCATGATATTCAATAGTTTGAATTTGGTTCTCCATTCATTAAACTGTCGATTGATGCTAAATGAGCATCAATGCTGCAAATGGCTTTCCTGAAAAAAAAATTGTTTTACGTGCATGAATCAGCAGTAACAAGAAGACTTTAATATTTCGAAACCTGCTCTTAAGACTTTTAAAACTTACTGCAGTTTAAAGCTGATGTTTTTCTTAAGTATAGTAAACATTATTATTGTTTTGCAAAGTTCATAAAATGCTTTTTAAAGTGGGGCAGTTAGTGCCCCAGCTGATGGGGTGACTACTTATATTGAATAGCATATGTTTTTGGTTAAAATATATATTTTTTTAGAATTAGCACGCAGATCTGTGTTTTTGTGGTATATCAGAAGATGCAGATGTAGCTGAAAGCCTGTATTCCAATATTAGGAAAGTTTATGGAATGATTAGAATATGAAATACACTTGATACCAAAAGTAGTCTGAGTTAGGATTCTTTTTACTGTTTAAATGCATGTAAGTCCCAGAGTAACTTTTTGAACATATATCTGCTTATGCAGTTTTTTTTTACATGAACTGTAGATGAAAAAAATATTATCTCTTTAGTTCTGTAAAGTATATTTTAACAGTACGATGGTATTAGCACAAAAAAAGGAGCTTTTACAAGCCTTATTTATAACAGAGAATCTAAGCATTTCTGTGACAAAGAAATGTTAAATCACTTCAGTTTTGTCTGTCAGTCAGAATATCAGCTGCAGCTGAATTTATAGTATAGCTTTTTAATCTAAAAAGGTAAACGGTCAAATATTTTAAGATTTTTAATATGTGCAAAGAAGAGTGCAAAACAGTATATGGTTTGATAATGCTTTTTTGAATATGATTGAGAATTGTTCAGAATTATTTGTACAGAAGGCTTAATAGATGCATTGACTCTTTAAAAATTTAGAAATGGTATAGAGTTTTATATATATATATATATACACATATATACACACACCAGAGTGTATAACTATGCGTGTATATATATCATGTTTAAAGCAAAAATGAACAGTGGATTCTGTAGAGCGAATTTTCTGGTTTACATTGAATGGGAACAGCATGACCTATATTCTGTTTTGGTTTTACTGTTTTCCCTTAGGGTGCCCTAAAATTAACTGTAAGTCATTTTTAGTTATAGTTTTAGACAATCCTACTCCTTTGCAACCTACTGATTTTTATCAAATGATGGCTAATAGGTTTCCTCCTTACAAAAGGGCAGTCGCAATTTCTCCTTGTGTTCCTTTCTTTTCTGTCTTTTCCTCTGTCTAACCTTCAGAACTGAGGTTCTGACATTCATTTTCAAATGTATCCTAACTCATTTTAGCATTTATATTTATAGTAGGGTTTTTATTTTTCTGGATTTAACAGCTGCTGTACTACTGTGCCTTTTGAAAACTGATTTGGGGGTTAGTTATTTCTCTCCATCCCCTCTTTTACTCCATAAGAATATTAAAACCCTTGCACCTAATCACATAATTTACTTTGCTACTCGTTACATTAAGAATACTTCAAATTTCTCCACCCAAAACCCATTGTTTTGAGAAAATTAAAAATGAGATTCACATTTCAGTGGTAAATGCACAACTTACACTTCTGCCTCCACAGTTGGCCAGACTATTAGAAAAGGGCTGACATTTTTTTGTAGTAATCATGTTGCTAATGTTGCCCACTTTGTGTGAAAATATTTTTTTTTTAATCAAAATTCTACTGTAGAATTCTGCAGTGTTAGACTTGGAAGCCCTTCCAAACACAATCCTTATTTTTTTGTGCAACTTTACTTTTATAGGTGTTGTGGCAACTTGACATATTTCGGCGGAGTTTGAGAGGCTTAACTGGACATGTGTGTCAGGGAGACGCTTGCATATTTTGTGCTTTAAAGGTAAATATAATTTTCAGATAAGTCTTCGTGTATTTGTTCCTGTATACATCCTACAAAATAAAGAAAAAATAATTTTGCACTATTTGCAGAGTTTCACAGTTTTCAGTTTCAAAATTTTCAGAAAACTTTTTAGTAAGTGAGCATTTTGATTCAAGACCTATTTGCAGTGAAAATTACTTATTTTTTCAGGGTGTGAGTAATCTACACGTGCACTTTTTCAGCCATTCTTCTAGTGTGTCACAGTTGCAATATGGCAGAGCTGTTTTATTAGAGTGGGGAGGAAGATGCTGAAAGCTGAGTGCTGCAAATCAGTTGGTAATAATCATTCTTACAGATATGGAAGTATTTTCTACGAAGCATGTAGATAGCCTATGAGGAGAAGGGAGAGGGCAAAAGAAAGGTGTGAAATCAAAGGCAAGCAAGAACTCATATATACTCATGTATTCTTCCAAGCCAAGCATATCATGTGCTCTAACATCCTGTCCTCCTTCCTGTATTTACTGAAGATCTACTACAAAACTACAAAGTCAGATTGCATCATTTTGAGCCATCTCCTAAAGCAGCATGTGAACTTTAGCTGCTTCAAGGGCTGCTGTAATTGCTGCAATTTAGGAGTTGTAATTTTTTATATTCTTTCAAATACTTATTCTTGAGGGATGCAGTGTGTTTGAATGTCTCGCTGGTGTTTTGAATTGCCCTGGCTGTCAACTCTTTCTGTGCTGCTGCTGCTGCTGCTTGTCAGTATTCTTGCTAATGTGTTGCTGCCTGTTACACAATTGGCTGGATATAAACTGGCCCCTGAGTTAATAGTGTAGTTGTGAACGTTGTAACTGTGCTGGGTGGCAGTGTGTGCACCAAAACAGAGGAGAGCAGGTAACTTGCTTGGATCATCTGCCCTTAGCTGTTATGTGCACTACTGGTTTTGCTTTCTTGGCTTATTAGAGATGCTAGTGGCTCTGTGTTCAGAACCAGAGATATTTTGGTTTTCTTGCAGTGAAAATTCCAAATGAGGGTGCATTTCAGTAATTCGAGGGTGCTTTTGGACTACATTAACCCTTTGATTTTGTTTGCCAATAAAGGAGGAGGGCATTTTCTGTTGTATTTTTTTAACCTTTCCCAAGGTAGTTTGGCTTCTTTCGCTGTGTGAGTATCCTGGATTTTTCTTTGTCTCTACTATAAACTGAAATCACATCCAATGTGTTTTGTTTGACTTATGATCAATGCATTATCTTTCTTTTTTCTCTTTTCTCTCCCCCCTCCCCCATCTCTCTTCCCCCCTTCTTTCTTTCTCTCTCCCTCCCTCTCTCTCCCCCCTTCTTTCTTTCTCACCCTCTCTCTTTTCCCCTCCCTTCTTTCTTTCTTTCTCCTGGTGTGAGCTAAGTATTCTGTTCTCTGAATATCACTAGAGCAGGACTTTGAGAGGTGTAGATTGCTAAAATGAGTGTACATATCTGCATAACTCTGCTTATCTGTTTTTCTTTTTAGCTGAACATGTAATACTCTGTTGCATACAAAATAAAACAGCTAGCAGCCAGAGTAAGACTTGTTTAATATTTCAAAGCAGAGTTCACTTATATAAATAGATCTGTTAAAAACTTATTTTCTAATGTTTACATTGAGATATTTGCTTTACTTTTTATCAATAGTCCAAGCATGAGAAAAAAGTTCAAATATTTGACAAGTCACTTATACTGGCATGCCTCATGGTAAAACATTACCTTCTGTTAGCACTGAAATGTTGTATACCTTTTGTTTCTTTATTTCCTCTGTACAAAAGAATTTGTTACTCTAGTCCTATGTAAAGAATATCCTCATTTATATTTCATGTGATTTCTCTTGATGTGTTGTTTTTGTCTTTATTTCTCTTTATTTTTTTTTCTAGCATTTATGACTTCAGGAAATACTTGTCATTGGAACACATTCTTTAACCTCTTCAAATTTTCATCCATTTAATTGCTTTTAACTATTTGAGTTCTATTAAAACTGACTTCTACTTGCTAAATAATGTCACTTATGAACATGCCTGTCTGCCAAAATGAAGAGCAGTAGTATGTCTGTCTGTTCTAAGAAAGGAAGGAAAAATCAAATGCTGCAGATACTGACCTGTTCTCCTGTCTTTCTGCATATACTGATAAATTGAATAGCAGATACAATGACATTTTCAGCATTTTGTGTAGTTTATGGGAAGCTTATTTACATATCCATCATTTCAGTAAGGGTAACACTCTATTTGAAGTGGTAATGTAAGTGTCATATTATTTAATGAATGATAGATACAATACCTCTCAGATTAGCTTAACATGCCCTATGGAGCAGATACTATCTGTAAGGAGAAAACACTTATGCATGAGTGGCTATTCCAGTGGCTACATTTTAAAAGCTACATAATTACAAACTTGTATCGCTCTGTGAGCTTAAATCAATCATTTGCATGTTTATATACTTATGTGGTTTTTCCTGCTGGATTGAAGTTCAGTTTGGTAATATTTTAATAATGTAGAGAGTGACAATGACAGCAGAGACATTGAGTAGCTTTGGGAGAAACCGATGTATTTCTGCATGTTTTATGTGTTTGCTGTTAGGACATGCTACATAAGAACTGATGTATTTGAACATAACGGTGGTGTCTAGCAAAGTGGCTAATGAAACTAAGTAACCCTCTTTCTTCCTAGGCGATTTTTTCACAATTTCAGCACAGCCGAGAGAAAGCGCTGCCATCAGATAACATGAGACATGCTCTGGCAGAAAGTTTCAAGGATGAACAGCGCTTCCAGCTTGGATTCATGGATGATGCAGCAGAGTGCTTTGTGAGTGATCCTTGTGACAGCCCAGGAGAGCCATGTTAGCTTTGTGCTAACTGCTGTATAAGTTTGGGTATTTAGTATACCGCTCCTAAGTGTCCTCTCCTCATATACTGAAAGATGTTTTATTGCACGTAGTCACTTTGCTTCACTCTCTAGTAAGCCTCTAGCAAGAATTCCATTTTCTTATCTGAGAATGAACGAGCACTGGATTTTGAGGCTCTTGAGTCTAGCTACAATGGCTTTCTGCTTTTCCAGGAATCTTACTGAAAAACGTGAACTGTCAATATGAACATAAAAATATTCAAGGTAAAATAGAACTCAGTTAACCCTCTAGATTTAGACAACAAAATCTCTCCCTCCAGAGACAGTTCTGAGGGCCAAAACGTGGTGGTTACTTTGATTACTTTCAGCTTTGGACATCCTCTGGAAAGACCCACAAATGAATAGTTGCCTGAGACATTTTTGAGTAGGTGGGTAAATCAGAAATGGCTTCCTGCAATCTCACAGGCAGATTAATGAACTGCAGTCACCAAAGAGCATCAGGGGATCAGTGTTCCATCTTAGCAGAATATATTTGGACCTCTGAAGAAATAAGCTTCCTAAATTACCTACCTTAGTAGACCACTTTGTCCAACTCCCTCTGATATTTTTGATAAAAGATAAAAATCGGCCATGCTGATTAAGGTAGACAGACTGATCACAATCATAGTGCTATTTAGGGGAAAAAAAAAGTTTAAATGAGACTTGGGATGGGATTAAGTACATGCTATTTCTGAACTCTTTCCAGTCCTCTGTCAGCTGTACTCATTTTGCTGCAGATAGCCTAACTCTAAGGATTTGATCCAAATATTTTTTCAGGAACTGTGTGAAATGTGATAAATATCCTGTCTTACTAAAACAACTCTATTTCTTTTTTCTTTGAAAACTCACTTTCTTTGAAGGATAACAAACTCAGGAAGAAAACTTGGATAACTTTGTTTAGTGCTATTTTGCTAATGTTTGGAAACCTTTAGGTGAAGAGAATTCACACTTCATTGTGAACAGGGACAGAGTTAAATAGGATTTTAGCTTATAAGTGGTCATTTGGAGCAAAGGTAAACAGTTGCACAGTTGCTACAATGAATGATACAGTTTAATACTGTAGATTTTGTCTTAATCAGTTCTCTCAAATTTGCATTATTGTTTCCATCTAGGAAAATATTCTTGAGAGAATTCATTTTCACCTAGTGCCAAATAGTGAAACAGATATGTGCACTTCAAAGTCCTGTATTGCTCATCAGAAGTTTGCTATGACACTTTATGAACAGGTCAGACCTTTTTTTCATTGCTTTAATAGATAAATCATTTTCATTGTCACAAGTAAATAAAAACTAACGGAGTTTTACTTCCACAGTGTGTATGTCGCAGCTGCGGAGCATCGTCAGACCCGTTGCCTTTTACGGAGTTTGTGCGTTACATTTCTACCACAGCCCTATGGTAATTAGCCCTTTTAATCTCCCTTCTACCTCATTTTTGTGCTCATACCCTCCCGGTAGTAATCAAGATAGGCCAGGTAAATCCTGCAAGTATTAAAATGAATCACTTAAAAAACACTTCTAAACAAGCAAAAATTGAGATTCTGTGCAAAAGTAACATTTCAATTTCAAAAGCAAGTTAGAGTTTGACAAAAAGAATGTGCATTTCTGCTGTTTCATATTGTCTCTGAATCTTTTAGTCATAAGATATAGTTGAGAGTTAACTGAAGTCTGTTTACTCTTAAAAATGATCGACAGTGGAATGAACTTACTTTTTTTATTATTATTTTTAGTAATGAAGTAGATAGAATGATGGAAAGGCATGAACGTCTCAAGCCAGAAATGTTTGCCGAATTGCTGCAAGCAGCAAATACTTCTGATGACTACAGAAAGTGTCCTGTAAGTAAACAAAGATTAAAGATTTTGCATTCCTTTGGTTAAGATGCAAGGAAGAATCTTTCAGGATAATAAATCAGGCTTAAACTATTCCCCTAAAAGAAGGATTGCCTGTGGATACTTCAGTGCCGTCAAGCTCTAGGGTAAAAAAAGCCTTTAAACTCCTATCTCCTTGCTCCCAGTAGGGATAAACTCTGTATTGTAGATGCATGGGACCTGTTAGAGAAGCAGGGTGTTAGATCCTTGCTTTATTCTTCATGCCATGTCAAACATATAGCGAGGTGTCTTTGATTAATCTGAATGGGTATATTGTCTGAGTGAAGCTGCTTTCGTTCATATATACACTGTAGGAGAGACAGCTGCACAAAATAGTCTTTCATTGGTTTAATATTGTACTTATATTCACAAAAACAGTTTCTTTCAAATAGCTGTTACGCTTCATCCCCTTTTTCCTTTAACGATTCCTCTTTGTTTTAAAAGTACCCGAGAAAGTACAGAAATAATGATTAGACATAGAAGTCTAGTTGTCATATTCAACAGTGATTTTCTGATATTTATGTTTAAAAAAAAAGTGATGAGGAATATTATCTTCAAATTGTTAGCAGCTAACAAATTTCAGAACTGTAAGAAGTTGTGGAGTTATTTTATTACTGTATTTTTTTCTAGTAACTCCACTTTGATTTTCTTGGGGCTTTTTTTTTTTTTTAAACCCTCTACCTTTTTTTCTTTCTTCTAGAGTAATTGTGGTCAAAAAATAAAAATTCGTCGTGTTCTTATGAATTGCCCTGAGATTGTCACAATTGGTTTAGTCTGGGATTCAGAACACTCTGACCTGACAGAGGAGGTTATGCGGAACCTGGCAACGCAACTTTATCTTCCTGGGGTATTTGACCTGAAACTAAAAGAACTGCTTATTCTAGAATTTCACTCAACTTATTTTATATATAGCTGTATATGTATATTATTATTATTTAACTCCAAAGATTGTTTGCTTCTGGTTTCCTTTATGTGTAATTCCTGATGTAGTTTTTGTGAGAGAGAAAAAAAAATAATGCTGATCTGAGACCTAAGTACAAAGATGAATGTTGGTACATTTCTGATCGATTTGTTGTTCAATTTTAAATTTGCAGAATTGCTTTTGAGAAATACCGATTTGGCCTATTAACTGTTTGAATATAAATGCTTTAGCAGATCTAGTAAGTGTAAGAACCATTATTTAATTAATTAAAAACAATATAATCCAAGAGGATATTTAATACAGCCTTGGTAAATTGCAGCGGAAGTTTTAGATGTTAATGCTAGGTATTTTACATATATTTAAAATTATTTTTACAGCTGTTTTATAGGGTTACAGATGAAAATGCCAAAAATAGTGAACTTTTTCTTGTGGGAATGATTTGCTACACAAGCCGACATTACTGTGCCTTTGCCTTTCACACCAAGAGCTGCAAGTGGGTGCTGTTCGATGATGCTAATGTAAAAGAGGTAAATTTTGCTTTTACTGCTACCAGATCATTACTTTCTAGAATGGATTCTTCTGACACCAGGCTTGAATCAATAAATGTCATTATTTTCGTAAGTCTTTATTATCATTAATCAGTTTTTACAAATCAATTTTAGAATTGATTGCACCACTTTACAGTCTGTTCTCCAATTTTGTGCATTTGAAAATGTTTGTATAGTTCCTGTTTATTTTCAAATTCCTCTTTAGGAAAAAGAATGAAAAAAAAAAAAAAAGATTTGCGATGACTATATTCATAGTGTTGGTGTTTGGATTGCTAACCCGTGTAAATGCTGATGTTGGCTTCTTGCTACAAGTTATAAGAACGTGAATGCTAGAGTGTTGAATTTTAATGTAGCTTTTTGAATTAGGCATTCAGTAGCTGTAGATTATTTAATTATCTTTTCCTTAATTGTGTTCAATGACTTTGATGCAAATAGAATATTTTTTTTTCTTAGCTTGGAACAAAATGGAAAGATGTGGTCTCCAAGTGTATTCGATGTCACTTTCAGCCGTTGTTGCTATTTTATGCTAACCCAGATGGCACAGCTGTATCTCCAGAAGATGCTCCAAAGCGAATTATTCACTGTTCTCAATACAAAGCAGCAGGAGGAAATGGGGATGACCTGGGTAATTTTTTTCTTTATTAACAAAGCACTCTCAATTGTATTTATAAAATGGGAATTATTCAGGAGGAGTAACACCTTAGCTGCTTAACTCTCAGATGTCCTTTTTGAATAATTGTCTAAAATGTCTCAAAAGATTAGTGTGTCCATTTTTAATCTGAGAGTTGTCTATTTTGCATCTGATAGGGCAATACTTGAGTCACATGGGAAATGAGGGGGGAAATTATATTCTGTTGTACAGTGTTTAATCATTGTTAAAGCTCTGTGTAAAATAGTTTAACTGGTATGTATGTACTTGTGTATTTAGAGCATACACATACTATGAAATAAGTATTTTAAGTAAATAACTTTACTAAATAAGTATTTTAATGTAAAATACATTTGTATTTTATATAAAAAATATTGACATGTGAGTAGGTATATGCATATCTCTGTACAGATGCAGACACTGAATGCCAATTCAGAACTTCAAGAAGAAATGGAAGCTGTGGGAAACTTAGGTTATATTAGTTTCTTATATTAGAAGCCTCAGCATGTAACAATTCAATTCTTTGGTATTATGGTTCCTACCTCTCTCTTTAACATTAACATAGAAATAAATAAATAAATAAAACAAATTAGATTTGACATACTCTTCGCATAATGAGCTGCAAAGGAGTAGAAGTTATCCCCTTGCAGTATGCCATTAAAAATATTGACAATCTTTTCATATTTTTGAACTTAAATGTTGAGAAAGTTAAATTAGGAAGCATTTCATTTCTGCATATAGATATTCCTTTGATAGGATTTGAAAAGCAATCTGCTCCTAAACCAGACCACATGAAAGAAAATGGAGTTGGAGACCCTGCTAATCAAAAGAGTAATAAAAAACTTCAACCAGATAATACAGCATTCAGCAGGAGCCATATTCAGGCTAGTGGTGGTAGAGGTCCGGGTATGTACTTATTTTGCTTTTATGTTTTTCCTCCAGATTCATGGCTTACTATGAAGTTATTTCAGTGAATAGCTTTTTAGATGTGTCTTAACCTTCAGAACAGAATTATTTCTAAAAGACAATTCCAACACTCGTTTTAGTGCATCTATGAATAGCAACTAATGGTTAGGTAATGTCTGTCATGGAGTATTAACTTTTCTGTTATATGTCTATCTATATCTGTATTTATTAAAAGACTGTCACATCTTACTCCTATTCTAAAGCATTTTTTGAGATTTTGGTCTATTTCACAAACATTACCATGCCTTCTAAGTGTATTGTCAATTAAAATGTATATTAAAAAAGTTGATTTGGTCCTGTGGTAGAAGTGGTTTGACTCTGTGATCATTAGCTATTTGAGGAATGCTGTTTCACTCCAATATTGTCATAGACACCGTTATTTTTACTCCCATAATTTAACTGACTTTTATGTTTAGAAAGAATAGTAAAGAAGTTAGGCTTTATTCCTATTTAAAAACCCATTCTATCTATAAATTAAATTTCCAAACAAAGCAAGCTATAAAAAGTCCTATTGGGGTGATTTTTGTGTTACTTGCCTTGGGCGTCTGCTCCGAACTCCTTATATTGTTTAAGAAGAGAGATGATGGTAATTCTTTAGAAATCTTCTCTTGTGTTTTTAGTGCAGAATTCCTAGACTTTTTCAGGCTGAGAATGCTCAGCTTGACAGCTCTCCCTTTTGATGAGGTGAGGACCCAGAAATGGTATTGGGAAATGTTAATGATAAGTTTGCAAGATGTGCCTTTGTAAGACAGGCTTGACTAAATGCTGGTTTGTTTGCTTTTAACGGGTATGTTTTTTGGACTGCTTGTATGTGTAACATAAACTTTCCATTGGGTTAGGAATCTGTGGTATATACCTTTGTAATCTTTTTAGGAAATATTAAAATTTTATGATACATAATTATGATTGTGTTTAATCATCTTTGATCTTTTTAATAATTAATTTTCACAAGTGAAATACTCTCTTTGCAGCTAAGTTAAATTACAGTGATCAAAAGGACAGGCTAAAGGACCTATCCAGAGAGTGTGCTCAGAAAGCTGCCGATATGAAAAGCTTCTCATCTTTCCGTAAAGATGCAGACAGAGGACTGAGAAAAGAATCTGGGAGACAAAGAGGTATGCTTTGAAAATATGAATGGAGCATAAATGTGTTCAATAGGTTTATAGCATCAATACCAACTGTATTATTTTATTTTCCTTTTAAGAGAAGTTCATAACATTAGAGGGTTTTCTTTAAGTTTGAGATAAAGAAAAATATGTAGTATAATGATATTCAAGTTAATAATTAACACAAACATTAATGGAGCTTTTTTGTTTGTTTGTTTTTGGTTTTTTTGTTTGTTTGTTTGTTTGTTTTTGGTTTTTCCCTTGTAAGATTTGATTGTGGAAGATCGTTCCAGTTTTAAGTCAGGGTCTCCTCCGGCTGGAAATGGACTTAGACAATATCCTGATCAGCGGATATACAGCAGCCAGGGAAGAGGACCATATAAGCATGACAGTGCAGCTCATCAAGCCAAGCTTTCTGAACAGGTGCTAGGATCAAACAAAACAGAAGCTTTTCCTGCTGGAGGGAAGGGGATGGTAAGGATCCGGACTGATGGTGTCACTGGCTATGACACAGACAGCAGCCAAGACTCGAGGGACAAAGGAAGTATCAGCAGCAGCAGAAGCCGAAGTAAAGGCTGGAAGCCCATGCGGGAGACACTCAATGTAGACAGTATTTTCAGCGAGGCTGAGAAGAGACAGCATAGCCCAAAACATAAAGCAAATCTAAACAGTAAATCTAAGCATGAAAAAGAGCGGAGCTTTAACCACTGGCCAAAAGAGAACCAAGTCCAGAAAGGTTTAATGACTATATACGAAGATGAAGCAAAACAGGATACAGGAAGTCGAAGTTCTTTGGATTCAGAGGGAAAAGGAAATGCTGAAAAAAACAAAGGATTTACAGAGAGAAAAATCCATGGTGATAACTGGCAAATGCAGAGGACAGAATCGGGGTATGAAAGCAGTGATCATATCAGCAATGGATCTGCAAATCTGGACTCTCCTGTTATTGAGGGGATCAGCCCAGCGGATGTCAAGAACATTAAAGAAAGTGTTTCCTGCAGGTAATGCTAATGCTCTTCATAGATTGTCTTAACAGAAAAGTGAGTGTTCTAATCTTCATCTGGTGTTCCAATTGCAGTTGAGAACACATGCTTCTGGAACTTTGTGTTCTTTCTACACAGAAAACTAGCAATATATCTGCAGCTGTACTTCTAGATAACTTTGTTTTGATTCTACTTACACTCTGAGGCTGCAGGACTATTTAGTCCTGTCTGGAAAGCATTGACCAACATTGTTATGGCACTGAGCCAGAACTACTAAATCCTGCTGAGGGGGCCCAGTATGCTAATTTGGAGTAATTGCTACTTTTTTTTTCCTTTTTTTTTTTTTTTTTTTTTTTTGAAGACAGTAGACTTGTCATCTTGTCATCTGTAATTTTTTTTTAATGCCCCATGGGATGCCCAAGTGTTGATTGCATGCCATTGTATAAGAGAGAACATGGTAGGTTTTAGTAACTGAGTTCATTATGAATCTGCTTTCGCCATGGGTTAAATATTATTCAATGTAGGGGGAAAAAAAGCATCTTTTATCAAAATACAAGTGGACCATTCACTTTCAGAAAGATGTTGCATGATCAAGTATGCATAAGTTAACTGGCAATAATACCTGTTGGTTTCCTTCTAACCACATAAATGAAATGCTTGCAATTTCTTTTAGAAAGTCGAAAAAAAAAAAGACATATTTTTGTTTTCTATTAGGTTATTTCTCCTTTCTTCCTGGTTCTCTCAGTATTTTTTCTTATTTTTCTGTCCTTTCAATGAGAGACATTCTTCAATGTAAAATTGGCACTGTGTATCTTCGTAAGGGCAAAGATCTTCCCCTTGGAGAAGGCAGGAACTAGCTGGGTGTTTGTCAGCTCCTTATCTGGGTTGATATCGATAATGCCCATTTCTTGCTTGACTAAAACAGAAAAATTTAGGAGACTAGAAAGATTTACTAAGTCTGAGTCTGGTACTCTAGCTTTCCAGAATGAATTTGAGAAAAAAAAAATCCTCAGAAGACAAAGGGTCAGTCACAACTTAAAGGAATGATGTGTGCTGCAACATGTGGTGATAATGAGTAGCTAAATGTCCAGCTAGGAGGATGGCAAGCTAAAATGTTAGCTAACAATTTTCAGGTACTTAAGATATTGATGAGACTTTTGCATTTTTAGAAAACTTAGGCTTGTCCTAGTCAGATACTGACATATGCTTAATCTGGAGATAATCAGGGTGTAAACTATTAGCACTGAAATGTGGGTTCGTTTTGGACATGGGCGGTACTGATGGTAAGATGGAGGCCATGTGTACTGTTTAGGTAGTATTCTTTTGTGGAGTTTTAGCAGGGGGAAATGTAAGGGACATTTTTCAAACAAATGAATTTGGATGCCCAGTGCTAACTGTGCCTTTAAAAATCTTCAAAAAAATGTATATATATAAAAAAAAAAACCCACCCTGTACACGCTGTCAAGCTTTTGATTTTTCTGTCAGTGAGCACTTCTTGAAATTCTTAAGCTTTCATTTTGTATCAAACGAAAAAGTGCAGTTGGCAGTTCTTTCTCATGTGGAGTACATTATTTTTGTGTTAACTTTGGTCTTTATTAAGGAGAGTGATATGCTACTAAAAGATGAATTTTGTTGGCCCTTATGTGCTGTTTATTAGGCATTTAGCTGTTACACTGGATAGGGCTGCCAGTCCATAGAGCAAAAGGAAAGCACAGGCTTCATAAGGTCTTTTATTTTCTTGGCCACATTAGGGAATTCAGCTGATCTGAAATTTGGGTATTTTAGCACAGCCTGCCACATGTGCAAACTGCATTAAAAATATTTAAGGATTACCCTACCAACTTATCTCACATACAGGCCATTTTTAGCAAAGTGTCATGGAATGATGAAAAGCCAGGTCAATTTTTCACATAGAAAGGCAAAATTGGTATTTTTAAAGCTTGGAGTATTGCATGCATAATGTTTGCGGTCATGTGTCATTAGTTCAAGCTTTCAGATAGCACGTGTGCTTATTTTACAGTGACCAGAACTTGTCAACTAAGAAAACTGAAAACATCTTACATTCTGCATCCCAGCAGAGCAGAAACTACTATGGTAAGAACTTAAATCCCTATAAAGAACAACAAGTTTTCTTAAACTTTCTTTTTTTTTTTTTTTTTTTTTTTTTTAGGAGGTACCAAAACTTTAATACTAGTATATTAATATCACACGAGAGACGGGAATGTTCCTGACTGGCCTTTTATTATATAATCCTGTTTTTTAAACTTACCATGATAACATTTCATAAAATCTTGTCATTATGGTGCATGTGTATTTTTTTAATATAGCCAAATATTTTTGGAGTTAATCTTTATTTACATGAATCAAGAGTGGAATCTGTGTAGAATTGGTCACTCTTTAGGTTTTACAGTGTTAGATTTCTGGTAGAGAAATGTCTGTCTGCTAGAGAGATGTCTTTCTCGCAGACAATGTAGCCTGCACGCTTTGCCCTTTAAGAAGGGCAAAGAAAACCTTTTTTCCCTTTCTTCATAGTAAATTATTAATTTTGTTGTTGTTCGCATCTTTTTAACCTTTGTGCTGAATTTAAACCCGACTGATGAATAAGGATGGAAATAAAACTGGTGCTCATGTCCCGGCTTGGTGTACTTTGATGGAGGGAGCAGCAGTTCAATAACCACGTCATTCTGTTCAGGGTGCTGCTCAGCACGCTGTTCCACAAGCACCATCATTTATTTGGCTTCTTCCTTTTTCTTTAGGTCAATGGATTCCTAGCTATCTAACCTATTATAGATAGATAGATTCCAAAAGAGGAGGGTTTTTTTTTTTTTTATGTGCTCCACCATCATGGAAATAAAATAGTGTTAAACCAGTGGCAGCAACGTAGCTGCTGCTTCTGCCCCGAGCAGCGAACCTCGCAGCGGAGATTTATCTGCTCGTGGCACCTCCTTTCCCGCCCTGGGTTGCCGCGCGTAACCGCGCGCTCCTCAGCACCTGCGTCTGCCTCTAGCAGAGACCTGACCCGCTGGGGATCTTTGCAACACTTCGATATATGGGATTTCAGCGTAGCCTGGAGAAGTCCCAGGTGGGGTTCGTGTGTCTTTAAGAATTAATGCCTAGCTAGTCAGGTACAATGTTTCTTCCCGAGACAGAATAAAAGCCCTGGTGTGCTTTGTTACAAAGTATTTGCTTTTACAGCTGATAGAGCAGTTTATCCTTTCTCAGGCACTTTACATACAGCTGCCTCCTTGTTGCGGGGGGGGCGATGTTTACCTACTGTAGCTGCTGGAAGTTCTCTGTGTAAGAACTGGGAACGGTGCTCTTCATCCTGCCAGGGATTTTGGCTGGCCCTATCCTGACACAAAGCATTGAGTGAAATTCATTTTCCTTGCCCTATCAGGGCCTTCTCCTTAATCCAGCACAAGTGATTAAGTGCACATCTTCATTTTTGTTGCATGTGTTCTGCTTTTCAGAATGCATTCCTCATTTTCTAATGATGATTTTTAGCAAGAGGATGTTTTTGAAACAAATACCCCACACCCACGGAACGTAATCCCAGGCACTCATTTGCTGTGCTTCCCCACAGAAACTATTCGGTGAGGGTTTTTTTGGTACGTACAAAGAGAGATTATTAAAGTACTTGTGTAGAGTGTGGTACCATTTATTTTCTTTTAAGAGATGAAGCGATATCAGGAAGAGACACTTGTAATAAGGAAATCTATTTCCTTTTACATATTAATATGTCTGCTAGATTTTTATAAATTTGACAAATGCTTCAGCATATAAATATTGCAGGTCAGCAAAAGGCCAGCCAAAATCACTATCTAGTGTTGCTGAAACAATACAATGGTGCTTGTACAAAGAGTCGTAATAAATATTGGACCACTTCCCCAGGAAGTGTTTGATTTTTATAGATACCATACTTCTTTTCAAATAGTGTACAGTATAGCTTTTCCTTAGACTTAAATTCCGTGTTTTCTTTTTCCATATCACTGTTATCATTTCTGCTATTTTTTGTTGCTGTTGTAAAGACAGCTAACTTGTTTTTTATTTATTTTTGTAACAAATCCCTCACCCGAGACCTTTTGATGTCTGGCCTTTTTTTGAGTGCAAATATTTGAATGTTTTTCTTGATATTTAATCTGCTATACTTCTATCCTTACAGTTTTTAGCGTATCAATGAAAAAATGGATGGAAAAAAGAAAAAGGTTAAGGACTGTCAGAACAAAAAAATATGTAGTTTCAAGCAATATTTGGCCTTTTAATGAGTATTCTGTGGCGTTTACCGTGCAATGGACTAACATACTTTTAACACATACTTTGAACACTTTTACTGTGTATTGTAGATGCTTCTTCAAAAAAACATTGATTCCAAGTGATCCTTAGATTTATCATAAAATGTTACTATAATGAATGTCTCAAACAGTGATAAATCCCATCTATTCAGTAATACCAATTCAGTACTAAATTTTTAAAAGGTCATAACAAAAACATGTATCATAAGTGGAATATGGATTTTTCAAGTTTTTGCATAATTTTGGAAGATAATACTTTTAGCATAAATGGGCTGAGTGGGTACTGTCACTTGGCTGAAAAGATAGTACAGAATTTGATCAGCTCACATGCTCGTAGGGTTGAGGACTTCTGTAGACTCAGTTACTTGGCTGTCTAAAAGCTGTGCCGAGGCATTACCCACATAGTCATTTAGGAGCAGCAACTCAATTGCTCTGTGCCATATCTCTGAGTGCTATGAACGAGGCATGAACTGTTAGTTTAAATACCATATAAATTCCTAGAAATTTCTAAAGATTCCTCTCTTTTTCATAGGGAAGCAAAGCTGAACTTTTAGCAGTGCCCATGATTTCCATCTCCGTGCTTTACCGGTGTCTTAATTTTAATAGGAGCTGAATAAGCTGCTGCGCAGGAGCTGGAGCTGCCCTTGCCTCGTGCAAGGGGGCTCCTTGTCGCGTTGCAGACAGCAGCGCTGACTCACGCCGCGGCTATGCGGGGCGCGTGAGCGCTGCTCCGAGCCAGCGGCACTAAGCAGTAGGCTCCTGGAATTCCGCATCAGGTGACCGGGATGGCCATTTCGTAATTTGCGTGATCAATTTTGACATGAAAATGTAAGCATTAACCAAGCAAACATGGTTTTCTTAATCTATATTAATAGCCAGCTGTTAATGAAGCTTGAGCTTGGAGGTTAACCACTGTTTGTAATGAGCTCGTGGCGTGAACAGTGAGAGGGCGAGGCTTTCCTCCTGGTTTAAAACAAACCAAGAAAACAACAACATTAAAAAAAAAAAACCCACACAATCTAACAAACCTGTCTGTTCAAATTTCTCCCGTGTAGAAAGAAACAAATGTCTTGAATTTGCAAAGCAGTGTTCGTAACATCGGAAATCCAGAGGTTTCTCCATTAATACTTGTGGAGTCCAATCATAGAATGCTTAAGGTTGGAAGGGACCTCTAGAGTCCATTAACATGAGACAATTCCAATCAAATTCTGGAATCTTCGTGAGACTCTAGTTAATATGATAAAAAAAAAAGGCTAAATCCTTCTAAATCCTTTACTTCTTGGTCTCTTCAAACAAATAACCAAACTCTCCAAGTCCATAAAACATAATTCTGGAAAAGAGATAACTCATTGTTTTTTTCTTCAGGGAGACCATACTTAATAAATTAAAATCATGTGCAAGCATATTATTTCTCCAACAAAAGCCAGTTATTAACCTTTGTGGTGCAGCAAATGTGTATGACTGTCTTGTGTGAAGAAGAGAGCAGTTCTTGAAATTTAATTTACTTGACATATAAAACAGGAACAAAAAATGCCCTTCTAGAGTGTCTTTAAATGATAGATTTACTGTTATTCTGGACAAGCATAGCTAATGGATAAAGCAAGCAGGCCGGGGTACCTGATCAGCTAAAAGTCTTCTCAAAAAATAGCATAAAGGCTAAGAAGGGAGAAATGGTTTAGTGATGTTTAATCCTGACAAACCAGAGAGCAGCACAAATCTATCCATGCCCCTGTGACCCCTCAAAATAATTCTGGCAGTACATGTGATCTATTTTAATAAAATGTCTAGTTGTGTCAAGAAAATAATGGGGAGAGCATAGCCTCCCCAAACACACCTCTGCTGGTAATGCCCAGAAAGACAAGCATAGAGATTTAAATAAACTGTAGGAACAAAACTTATGGTCTTGCCATGTATGAGGGTGCCGAGGAAAGCTGCACTGGATTTGAAGAAAAAAGGGAAGCAAAATATTCTCTGGGTGTTGTTAAGCTTTGTGAAATGAGTTTCACCTGATAAGCTTTCTATGGGTGATACAGAGATCAGCCCGAAGGGAGGCTCGAAGCTGATGTTTGGTAAAGTGTTCTTTGCTTTACTTAAGCTAACGCCTATGCAAGCACCCAGAAAAAAACAGTGGAGCTTTGACTTTTATTTTTTTTGTCCAGATGCTTAAAGCAAAAGGAGAACCAGGTATTAAGTTACAAGAATTGTTTGGCCTGTGCTCCAGAAGGTGTGGGGGGTTTGTTTTTTCCCCTGAATATTCCAGTTTGGGCAAGCTGTAACGTGTTTACCTTCTAGGCTAGGACTGCTCTTTTTTTATACCACATTCCCAAAGCTTTCCTCTTAATAAGTTCCTCTGCCCCTTCAATTGAATGCAGAAAAATATCTGTGGTCAGGAAGAGAAATTTATTATAGCACCTGTTGCCCAAGTGTTACTTCTTGTTTTCTTATTGGCATTAAAAAACATCAGGCAAGTAAAACTGCAGGAAATGAGCAGCTAAAACACAGTGAAAAGGTAATTGACCTTCTTTGTTATGTACAGAAGTTTGGCTTTGTAGGATTTTGCAAGTATTTTGCAGGCATTAGAGGATAACTTGTCTCTCTTACCTGTTGGCTATAAAACGGCTCTTCATCTTATAAAAATCTTGATTGTCTACTCATATGTGAAATTGTATGGCTATAAACCTTGAGAGCAGCGTGGTTTGTATCTGAGAAAACGAAGTTACCTGTAACCCATTGGTAAGCTTTTAATGATCAGTTTATAGGAATGTCAAGTGTCCAGCTGAACTCACCACGAGGCCCCTATTCCACATTTGCAAAGAACCTAGAGCCAAAATTCCCCGCAGAGTCTGTCTCTGGTTTTAACCATGCATGGCTTTCATGTCAGCAGAGAGAAAATAACACGTCTATTTTTAAGTTAGCTGGAATTCTGAAGGCACAAACGGCCCCGTGTCACCGAGCGGCGCCGCTTGAGCGGCCGCCAAGCTCCCGCTGCGGGAGCGGCCGCCTGGCCTTTGCTGCCGCCTCCTGCCCGCTCAGCGCTGCTGCCTCCTGGAAGCACCTGGTTCAGGCTCAATTCTGACGGGTTTGGCTCGGGCTGTTGGTCAGATCAATCACTTTGTGGAATTAAAGGCAGTTGTAGGGGCAATTTTTCTTTTTTTCTTTTTTTTTTTTTTTTTTGTAGAAATGCTCTGTGTAAAGATTCTTGTACTCCCAAGTTTTCAAGTTAAAAATCTCATCTCCAGCCACTGCTGAGAAAATAATTTAGCTAATTCCATTCCTTTCAGTTTGCTATGTGATTCTCCTCAGTGTCGTGAGGCCTCTTTCAGTAACCACGTTGTCATACTCATTCTAAAGCTGTGGTAATGTTTACCAATGCTGGAATGTCAAAATTTTCTAGGTTTTAGTTGAAGGAAAGCCTTATCAAAGGCTTTCTCTCTTGACCTGCAGGCCCTTCTAGCCCTTATAATCTCTTTCAGTGTCAGAGATGTAGTTGCTTTGGGCCTTGCTCTAGTAAAGGGTAGGGCAGACATTGTTTCTTAAGGCAAGTCTTTAGTTTCACCCAAGATGTCTTTTTTGTTTGTTTTCTGCTTTTTTTCCCCCCAAGTTCTATGTTGGCAAAGCCCCCCGCCCCCCGCATTACTTTATGCAAGCTTGGAAAATCAAACAAACAAACAAAGTAATTTGCATTGTTAAGGGGACATCTTTCAAAACAGATCTGAACCATTTGTAGCTTTTGTTGATGAAAGTTTGAGGGCAGCATGTAATCTCGTTGGAAAGTGGCGAAGTTATTACTGTCTACTGAACCAGAAATCATTCCAAGGCGGATTAAGGCAAATATAGGCCTCTCTGTGATGCTAATTTTTATTAATCTCAAGTAAGCAAAGTAGTTATATAAAGCTAGTGCATGCGTTTACAAAATCAGTTTTCCTTCGAAAGACCTCAAGGCATTGGTTACTGATTATAATGGTCCAGGCCCTGCATCAGGAGGAGTTCTAGTAATGTCTCTCTAAAAAACATAGATGATTCCTTCTTGCTTGCCATGAGAGAGTTTCAGTCTCATGTTGTCCACGTAGATTGCATTACGATTCCCTTATGTTTGCTGTTAGTAATAAGCTTTGTAGTTCAGGAATTCTGTACTTTTGAAGAAAGATTCTTTGGTTTTGTCCTTGAATAGACAGGGCTTTTGGAGTGCGAGCGCAGCAGGGCGGCCTCAGGCACTCGTGCCCTGTGCGCAGCGCGCGGGCTCGCTGACCCTGTGCTGCTGGCTCCACGTCTTCAGAGCAGCTCAGGTCCTGTAAGACATGCAAGGGTTCTGCGCTCTTTTATTTTCACTATGTTTCAAGGACTGCTTAATGCATTCCTTAAAAATAAGGAAGTCCTTGCAGGATTCATGCTGTTTCATTAGAATTAAATCATGTGAAATTGGAACAGTTAATATATTTATTTTGTAGTCTAGAATATTTATTTTGTGAATTTAAATAATTAAATGCACTTGTCAAAAAGTGTGCTTTTAATTAGATGAAATGTTAAAAAGATCTTAAACTCATTTACAGGACATCAAAACTGTTTTCAGGTCACACTTACGAAATATTGAACATTTCTTCTGAATTATTTTCAGAGGATCTGATTTAATGTGAAAGATTTTCTTCAAAATGTTCCTTTTAACTACATCAGATATTAGCAAAAATCTGTATCCTATGTTATGGTGCTTTGTTTGTGTAATTTAGGGTATTTCCCAGAGAAGATTTTTCTTTTTTTGTCATTTTTTAAAAATTTATTTTTTCCGCAGCCCCAGACTTGAGGAAAGACCAGATAAATGCAGAAGTTAGCTACAGACCTCATGTTAACTTCCCAACAGAATTACATTTTCAGATGCCTAGTCCTCCAGTAAAGAGGTAACTAATAATGGTATTACTTTACTATGTAATATTTTAAAGAATGTCTCTAGTATGTGATAGTAATCATTACTAAGTACATTAAAGTAAAGGAATTAAATACTTTGACAGATAAAGCCTTCTATACTTTACATAACTGATGTTTTCTTTTTGGAAAAATGTTGGAGGCCTAATTTGGATGTTTAGTCAGTGGAACTAAAAAACTTTATGTTGTTTTAAAGCATCTCATTCTGAGCAAAGGACCCTATTATTTTTCTGTTTTGCATTTATGTGATATAAGAGGTAGTGGTTAGACAAGTTAGTTATTGAAATGTTTTGCTAAAAGGGAGGAAAACAAGTTCTGTTCAGGAGGTTGCTGTTATAAGTGCCTACTACTTGCTAAAAATTAAGAACTTAAAAGCTAGCTGAACATTGAAAAGTAATATTTAATACTTTTTAAAAAAGGATGCATCAGACGGAGTCCCAGGGATCCTTAGACAAGAACGGGGTTTGTATTTGATGTAGTCCTTAATTTTGATTGCATTTATCTTTCCTTGGAGAAACTGAATCTCTTGAATTGCTCTTCTTTGGGCACTCTAAATTTCAAATGAAAGAAAACTTGAAGGGATTTGATACAACTTATAGCCAAAGGGATCTATGTTACGCACCTCTTTAGTCAACTACAGAATATTTAGACGGTGTTACTACAGCTATCACTATATATACTCGAGCTATTTGTGCTTTTTTATAATTTAATAGTTTTACAGCTGCTTACCTCAATAACTATATGCTTTTATATTTTAGAGCTGACAGGCCTGAGACCAATAGGAAACTTTTCCCATCATCAGCTCTACTACCAGTTTTTAAAGACCACATTAGGACAGAAAGTAGGAACAAAGCAAACGAACAAAACACTTCAGAGTGGCTTAATCCAGACAAGTTTGAGAAGACAAATGTGCCAGTATATTGCACCGACGGCGTAGCCCGCCCTTATGCAGAAAACATCTGTGGAAGGAGGCTGACCACCAATGACTTTCACTCCTCTTCTCAGCCGCAGCCTCATCCTGCAAGAACTTTTGGCCCCAAGTTGGGCTTGTCGCCTTTGGTGCCCCAGCACCTGTCGGACCTGCCTGCCGAGCTCCCTGCTCCCAGCGAGCACGCCGGGCACCCGCTCCGAAGGGGGGATGCACACTGGGTGCCTGAAGCTGTTTACCAGAATCTCCCTCCCCCTTTACCTCCAAAGAAATATGCTCTGAATATTTTGCCAGGATCAGAAAATAGTTCAGCAGCAGATGTAAAATTGACAGATGTCTTGCAAAATAATCTCGGAATGCAAGCAGCTACACCTTTAAAACCTACATCAGAAGCAAATGTATTTACAAGCGAACAAAGGTTTAAAGAGCCATTCCAAGGGAATGAGCTGCTTGTTCATAAACCAGATTCACCACCTAGCTTATCAGTTAATGACTTTTGGACTGTGTCTGAAAACTTTCTAAAGAAAGGATCCTGTCATGCAGGACCAAGTGCTAACTATGCAGATGCAAACGACAATGTATCTCTAACGACTTACTTCTCAGTGGATAGTTGTATGACTGACACGTATAGGATGAAATATCATCAGCGACCCAAGCTGTATTTTACAGACACTGGAGGCTTTCACAAAGAAAAGCACCCTCCCTCAACTGGACCAGAACTGAGTGCTACCTACCACACCACTCTTGGGCCCGGTCATCCCACATCTGAGCAGAGATACAAGGCAAATGTAGAAGGCATACACTGCAGTAGATAGAAAAGAAATTATCTGGATCTGACTGTTGCATTTCATATAGTTTATATATGGATGGGGACCTTGAGTCTGCTTGTGTCATAAGCAAGATATCAGCAACTGGGGACCTGCTTTGGAGTTAGGACTGTTTCAGTGAATATGCAAGTAGAGGTGAAGAGAGGAGAAGAGGTGCTAAGCTCACGGTTCTTTGATATGTTACTCTTGTTGCCTTAATGTTTACCTCCATTATTTGGCTTTGTTTTTTACAGTTTATATGGTAAATGGGTCCCTTCAGGTTGTATGTATCCTATAGCATTGGGATCAGCTAGATGTTACTAATTTTTACAGAGGACTTAAATAGTTGCAGCCTAAGGAGTGGTTCCGCCAGACTGCAAACACTAAACAGAACTCACAAATGCTTAGAGTAACAAAAGGATAAGCATACTACCATATAATGCAGTAAATCTAGAGACTAGTATTTTTCCTGGTAGGTAACAGGAGCTCTTACTCGTTTTTCATCTGACTTCTGTGAGAGTCTGTGCTTTCACAAACTTTTAAGTGTCTTTAATACTAGTTTACCCAGAGAATTTATAACTTTGAATTTAAAAAGCCTTAATAATTATTCTTCTAGAACTGTTCTGGTTTGCAAGTGTTAGGAAAGATTTTTTTAAAGGGAATTCAAATAAACTACAATAGTAGAATATCGCATTAATACACCTGTATACATTTTTAAACTAATACACTTATCAGATTTGTTCCCCTATAAGGTATCTACTTTAACTTACTAAAATTCAATTTAACCACAAATTGATGCAGCAGAATAGTATTCAACTGTCAAAGATACATTCTGTAAGGTCCTAGGTATATCGCTACTATTCATGTTCAGTTCAGACTGATTCTCTACTTGCGTGCACAGGCAGCGTTGCTAGTGAACCTCATACCGTTCTCCTGATTAACATTGTGAACTATGCTTAAGGCATCAGACATTCTGATTTTACTGACATAAACCTTTTCCTTCTTCAGAGCAGTTCTACAAATGGTAAGTAGCATCTTGGTAAATCAGGCTGAACCTGCAGCCAATGAGACCGTGGGGTCCAAGACAGTATGAGGAGGAGAGGTTCCTCTCTCTCTGCTCTGCAGAGAAACTCACTCTGCCTCACAATTTTCGCAGCTTGGACATTTATCATGCCTTTTGCAAACCTCATTTATTTCACTAATAAGGAAGATTATCTGGCTTTTATATGGTTAGTGAATTACATCAGTTCACAGAAAGATTGCCCAGTGAGAGGAAGAAGAAAGGAAGGGCAACAGGATTTAACCCTTGTGGCAGCTGTTGAATGTTTTGAAATGACCCACCACACCTTGTGGTATCGGAGACTTAGACAGGCTCAGAATTACCTTTCAGTCTACCTTCATGGTGAGCCATGTACTCTGTAGAAGTAGTGTTAGCAAATCCTGAATAACACTGTCTGTAAAGACTGAATCTTGCAATTATTTGTATTTCACTTAAAATTCAGGTGGTGCTGATTACATCTACATGTAAATGCCTTTTAGTTATAAAACTAATACCAGAAGGTTAAATATGCACGATAAGCACTCTTGCTTATGCTTGCACTGTTGGTCATAAAGGCTTTCATATGTTTATGTATCTTATGAGAGTCCTAGTACTTCAACAAAGTGTTGACAATTGTTTTAATGTGATTATCCAAGGTATACATCTGAACATTAGTTTTGGTTACTCTGTTAAGATCAATTTTTATAACTACTTGTAATGTATAGCAAAACTGGAACATGATATATGCAAAAATCAGGTATCTTAATGAACCTTATTTCTACCTTCTTGCTCAAAACTACTTCTAGCACTTAAAAAATGAATTCTGGAATTTGTAGTGCTAATAATCAAGTAGTTCTGCATGTTTCAATATGTTTGCTAGTAAATGGCAACCTAAGAAAACTATCCTTTCATAAGAAACTCAGTTAAACAGAGAAAAAATATTGAATGTGTAAGAATTTGGAAGATTCCTATATATTTTTGGAACGGATTTGAAAACTTGTTTTAAAAAACCTTTTTTTTCTAGTTTACCCCCAGTAATGTTACACAATATGCATAGTCAGTTAAGTAAAGCTATCTTCTAATACTTATGTAAAAATGAAGATTAGTATTGGAATTTGTATATAATGTATAATTTGTAAAATGTTTGCAAAAATCCTGTATTTGAAATGACAGTATTTTTATGTATAAACAGCACAGCCACTACTGTGAATTATGATGTTAAAAGTTATTTTTAAACATGCATAGTAATGTTAATACTTCTGTACAATGAGCAATATGAATGCCTATTACTGATACCAATGATTCTGGTTTCCAGTAAGCACAACTGGTAAACTTAGTGATTTTTAAAGTAGCTGCAGTAATTCAGATGTACTTCAGTCTCTTTGCTTTGCCTGAAAGAAATCTTGCTAGACAACTTTTTGTGACCTGTGTTTACCAGGTATTTAATAGTATATAGACAGCTATTTGAGACACCTTTGTTTTTATATTTGAATCTGCACTCCATATATGTATGTAATATTTGCTAACCAATATGTGATAACCTGTTTTGACTTAACTAGGGTGCCTATTTATTTTTTTATAAATGTGTCCCCTTCTGGCTATAGATTTGTATAAGAGCCTAGATAATTTTTGTAACGGTAAATACATTTAACAAGTCTTGTAATTAATATATTTTTCAGTCTTTAGAATTATTTTCTTGCAAAGTTCTGCTTGTTCAAACTATCAGATAAAGTTTAAAATATGTTCTCTTGTGCTTTCTTTGTACTCTTATTTTCTAAACAATTCTGATTTCTAGGATTATGTTTTGACCCACTGACAGATGATACTGCTAGTAATGATTGAAAGTTTTGAAGAGATGGTGGCTCAAGCTATTTTATTGGAATAGCTAGTCAAATTATTCTAAAGAGCTATGAAATGCATAAAGCAATCACACTACCCTAATCCCCCCATTGCTTGATTAGTTATCCTGGGCGTCTTTCTGACTTACCAGTTTTGTTCAAAGAGTGAAATTTACCTGGGTATACACCTTCAAGTGCTCCAGGAGTGTATGAAATAGAATCATAGAATCACAGAATGCTTAAGGTTGGAAGGGAATAGCTCAATGCATCTGTGTCTGCTTTTGTTACCTTTATTTTTTTCTAACACTCCTTAAAACTTCTGTCATACCTGACTAAATGAGCCAGAATCTTTTCTGGAAAAAAAAAAATCTAGCTTTCCAAAAGCTATTCCATCAAGCTGCATTCTTAGCTGTCTGTCAGATTCACAAAGGAGAAGTGGAGCAATGTTACAGTGCCTTCCTGATACATTGTTCCTTTGAGATTACAGTATGAAAACTTTGGTTTGCAAGGGGGGAAAAGACAGAAATATGTATGAGTAACAGCAGTCAGAAATATGAGCAATCTTGTACTTTTTTAATGACTTCATTTGAAAAAACATTGCTATATATGAAAATATGATCAACCACAGCTCAGCTTTTTTTTAAGCATTGTGCAGCAGTGGTTTCATCAGTGTTTCCAATCCAAAGTACTAGCAGATCAAGGCGTTTCAGTCCTTAGAAAAGGGTTGAATTTCTCATCCTACAGGTGTGACAACATGAAAATAATGTTCTATTTTGACATGATCTATTTCAAAAGGTACCTGCCAAAGTGCTCTGCACTCATGCACTCTGCCATAAAAGACAACGGTAGAATAGAAAACCACAGTGGTGGCATCCACGTCACAATTAACTTCTTGAAGGTAGAGCAGTAAGTAATAACAATTTGCCTATAGAGAAAAGGGTTCAAGTTGCAACTTCAGTCTATACAAGAGCTGTATTTTACTCTCAACCTCTCTACTGTCTGTTATTTTTTTTTTAAATAGTACATATTTCCATTTAGACTTAACATAGAATCGTAGAATGAATCATAGAATCGTTAATGTTGGAAGGGACCTCTAGAGCTCATCTAGTCCAGCCCCCCTGCACAGGCAGGGTCACTTAGAGCACGTGGCACAGGACTGCGTCCAAGCAGACTTTGAAGATCTCCAGGGAAGCAGACTCTACAACCTCTCTGGGCAGCTTGTTCCAGTGCTCTGTCACCCTCACTGTTAAGAAATTTTTTCCTTAAGTTCCTGTGGAGCTTTTGGTGCTTCAGTTTGTGGCCATTACCTCTAGTTCTGTCAGTGGCCAGCACCCTCCTCACTCGCTCCCTGGACACTCAGGGATCCCCTCTCAGGTCCCCTCTCAGCCTTCTCTTCTCCAGGCTGAACAGGCCCAGCTCCCTCAGTCTCTCCTCATAGGGCAGATGTTCCAGGCCCCTGATCATCCTTGTGGCCCTGCGCTGGACTCTCTCCAGCAGCTCCACATCCCTCTTGTACTGTGGAGCCCAGAACTGGACACAGTACTCCAGATGTGGCCTCACCAGGGCTGAGTAGAGGGTACATTTAGGTACTAATTGCAAAAACACAGTTAAACTGTTTTATAGTACATTAAGGCACAGTTTAGAGTAAGGAGGAAAAAAAAAAAAAAAAAAAAAAAAACAGGATATGGATGGCCCTAAAACCCAAAACAATGTTGCTTGTGCTACACCCAGGGTTATGATGTGATTAGCACACGTATAAATATGTATATACAGTCTTTTGAATTCAGGTGCAAGTTGAGTCCCGGTCCTCGTTGCTTGTGCTGCACACAGTGCTCATCTTCCCCTCCTCCTTCCCATAAGGAGCAGTGTGGCGAGGAGGCGAGGCTCTAAAAGAACAAAACATCTCTATTTTTGCACTCTGCAAGATATAAAAGCATAAAAAACACAAAGCATGGGTTCAGATCTAAGAATAGTTACTATTTTCTTAAACAAACAAGTTGCTAGATACCTGGAAGTATCGTTACGTTTCCCCAGCAGCCCCTGGCAGCCCCAGGGCTGCCCGAGGTGCCTCAGGCACTCCCGAGAGCGAAGGCCGCGTTCCCGCCGCGCCCGGAGCGGAGCGGAGCCCGCGCACGCGCAGCGCTCCGCGGTCCCACAAGGCCCGGCGCCTCGCGCAGGATCGCGCAACTTCTTGCCGCGGGGGCGCGCGGCCTTCCCTGGCCGGACTGCCGGGACGCGCCCGCCGGGAGCGGCTCCCCGCCTCCCTGCCCGCCCGGCGCTGACCTGCGCCCGCGCCCTCAGGGCAGCAGGTAGACGAACACCAGCAGCGCCAGGTCGAAGAGGATGAAGAGCCACAGGTCCAGCCAGTAGGACTGTCCCGACAGCGACCGCCGGCTGCCCCCCGCCGCTGCCTCCTCCGCCTTAAGCAGCTCCGACCGCTGCACCGCCGCCGCCTCCATATTGCTGCCGGGCGCGGAGCGCCGAAGTGAACCGCCCCTCCCACTGCGCAAGCGTCAACCGCCGCTCCGCGCCGGCGGCCAATCAGATCGGGGCGCACGTACACCCTGCCCACGCACACAACCCGGGGCGGCCGGCGCGGCGCACGCGCACTCGTGGCTCACGTTCCTCGCGCGGTGCTTCGCGCTTCTTGGCTTCGCGGAGGCCCGTTGGCGACAGTTAACGCTAGTTAACGCTAATTAATCCTTGCGTGCGGCGGGGTTGCCGTTGTTGTTAGTCTGCTGGTTGGCAGCTGTTGCGGTGACCCCGCGCCTGTTGTGGCAGTTGGTTTGGTCGTGAACCCGTCACAAAAGCCTGTGCAGGCTGAGTGGCCTCAGTGTCTGTGACAGAGGGTAGTTGTTCCATGTAGAAAAGCGCCTGCATCGTCTAGCAGGGCTGAGCGCTGAAGAACTGGCAGTAGGGACAGACCCCCCCATAGCTGTGTAGCAGAGCTGCACCATGGTGTGCTGAAGATGTGCCCTATGGATGCTCCACTTCCACTGCTGGTGTTGAGAGAAAGCTGGGATTTCTGAAGACTCCGTGAGCCTACCTGAGCTGGTGGCTGGCGTTAGCCAGTGTGGAAGCACTTGGGCAGCAGTGTTTGCTGGTCCTTGGGCACTTGGCCAGGTGATACAGGGGTGCAGGGAAAGGCAGCTGGTGAGTCCTTTTAAATCATGTTGGCCTGTTAAACTGTATTAAGACTTTTAAGGAAATAAACATCTACAAAGATTTTTTTTTCCTGATGCAGCATCCTGGAGAAAGATCATCCCTTTGAGAAAACCGAAGTAACCCATAGGAAATGTTTGTGCAAATATATTTAAGGATTTTAAAATAGTCTTAAGCTATATTTCTCTGCTTGAAAGGTTAATGGAGCTTTTACTCTTTAAGAAGTGACAGTAACTCACCTAACCTATGAGCTTTGTTTTTATAACTGTATGGGATTGGTTGATTAGCTAAAAGAAATAGCATAGGTTGATGTTATGGTTGAGACATACTGCCCTTGTCTGGGTAGGTGTGGTGTGCTTAGTCCAACTGGTTCGGTCAGTATTTAAAGGAGTGTAACTATTTATGTCCTTATAGCTACTAATACTGTGTCATCATAACAGGAGACAAAGCAGTACTTAATGCAGGTAGCAGGTGAGAAGTATCTGATCAAAGTTTAGTATCTCATAGACATGCATTTACGGATAATTACTTTCCTTCAGTTAATATTAACACTAAAAATAAGTATGAACTTTAATTTACGTTACAGAGTTTTTTGAGGAACAATAATAATACCAGTATTTCCCCCCTTACTCCCAAATATATTTAATAATCTCATTTGAGCAAAGGGAGCGTGGTTTGCAGTTTTCTCAAGGTAAACTATTTCCTCTTAGGTTGTAGATTATTGTAGTTATGTAAACAATAGAAAACAGAAGTCTCTTAGTGAAATTTACTAGACTATCATCCACCTTTTAATATAATGACCATACTGTTTATTTGCCAAACTCTTCCACTGCCAGAGTTTTCCCCTTCCCCACATTTATTGCTAATTCTAGTTCAAATATTACAGACTGAATCTTTAAAGATATTTTTTCAGTTTTCTGTCTGCAGTATTTGCAGTTGTTAAACATTTTCCAGGTCATACATTTTGATTTTTTTTTTTAATATCACATTAGTTTTCAGTTCATGGTCTTGTATGTAATCCTCCCCAAAACTACTAGAATAATTTCTGTAGTATTTCACAGAAAGAAAATCCTGTAAATTGTGCCTTCCTATCAGACAGTAGAAGAGATTCAGTAATCAAGATGAAAATAACCATGAGCATATAAATATGTTATGCTGCAGGTGTGGTAGTGATAAGTGTGTTGATACCAGGTGGGGGATAGAGTTTGACTTTCTGAACCAGAAGGGTGTGAGATTGTTGCAGAGTCAGCATATTCAGGAAAGAAAACAGAGAACACTTTCAGAAACTTAATAAAGTTTTCCTTTCAGCCAATGAGATTTTTAAGGAAATAAAACAGCTTCCTCCAGCTCCTGCACATAGGAAGTCATAGAGACATATCATTAATGTATTTTTATACAGTTTGGAAGCAATAATGACATACAACTGATAATGAAGGTCAAACTCTGTAATGGAAATTTAACGATTACAGCCTGTCCTTTACAGTTTAGTTCTCGTGTTGTATGCACATAGCCTTCTTAGCTGTCATGAGGTTTGTTACAAGGTGTTATTCTTCCTATTCCCCTTTAAAGACTTGAGTACTTAAAACAACCTAGAATTGCAGAGAATTTTATAGTAGTTTCAGATTTAGATTTTTTTTTTCTTTCATAGTTTGATTTCCCGTTTTACATCCCTTTACAGAAGAACTGCATAAGGTTTTCTTCTTTGTGATCTGGTATATCTGTCCCCTAAAATAAGACTGTGTAAAATATCTATGCAGGAAATTGTATGCAACTAATATTTGGAGGGGAGAAATAACAATTTATAATGAAGGATGCTATGTGCTAATCCTAGTTAAAACTTTTTTTTTTTTTGATTCATGAGAATATTTTACCGATAGAGGGAGCTATGAGACTCTAAAGATAACAAAAGCGTAGGCTAGAGAAGTAAAGAAACAACAGAAGAAAAAAATGTTTTTCTTTTTTCCTTTATTTATGACCTGGAAAAGGACAATCAAAGAGAGTCAAGAAAATAGAAAGTTTTGTGAGATACTTAAAAAGTCATTAAAGGCATAGTTGTGCCTGCTGAGAAAAGATATTTTAAATTGAGTTCTATGATAGCATATAAATAAGCACATGACAGAAAGTCATCTAGCCACATGCTGTCATTGGGGAATACTGTCATGAAGTGGTAGGAGATGTTATGGATAAGGCTGCATTCCTATTTGGGATTAAAGCTCAAGGCTGTTTTCAGATCCGCACAGTATTTTTGACCTTTCATCAAAAGGGTTACAGGATTTTTTCTTATTCCCCCCCAACTATGACAGTAGAAATATGACTGCAAAATCCTCAGAAACTAAGAAAATAGCACCAGGAAATATTTACTGGCAAACAAGAACTCTTGTAGCATGCAAGTATGCTCCATGCGTGTATCAGAAAGGATGCAATCGTGAGGAGCAGGCTGCCCCACAAACAGAGGGACAGGACTTGGTTACCACCATGAGTCATGAGTGGACACAACAGGTCTAAACTAATTCTGACCCACAAAAGGTGAATTCCTCAACCCTTAGGAAATGATGTGCCTCAAAGGAGGTGAGTTTGAATTAAAATCAGCATATACTGACTGGACAACATGAGCAGAACCTTATGCATATTTGTCACTTGTGACTTAAAGTCAACTTAGTGTAAAATCATTCTTTATCTTTTAAAGAAGCTTTCAGTGTTTTTATTCATGTTCTCTACACATAGTAATATTAGAAGCTTGTCTATTTTCAGGATTCTTTTATATTTTGCAATCTTTAATATACAATATTGAATACACAGTGAAATCCCTTATCAACGTGAATATTATATTAAGGAAACCAAGTTGTCAATTTAGAATCAGTCTAAAAATACTTTATTTCCATCTGTAGAAAATATTCTCAGCAGACTTTAACATTAGAGGAGTCAGGTAGGGGTTGGTACTAAAAACATTTCAGTACTTGTAGCAAACCGTAGTTGATGTAATCAAGGCAAAAGATGCAATGAACTAGCTTCTGTTTTCATCAGGGCAAGTAATCTCAAGTTGGTGCTGTGGAAGGGTCAAGAATGGGGGAAGAGGATATGTAGAAAAATGTAGGGTTTTTTTTTGGTTAATGTTTGTTTCTGGTCCTGTTCTGGATGAAGTATTTAGCCTCTTTTGAAGATTCTCTTGGCTTCAACTCCTTCATATGTATAGGTCTGTTAGGAAATTAAGGGGAAAAGTCAGTAACTGTGATCGAAATTTATTTCAGATTTTATTGAGAAATTTTCTATACATATGTAGTACATGGATGCTGGCATTGTAAGACTTTGGTAGCATAGACACTGATACTTGATTCATAAAGTGCATGAGTATAGTATGATAGCTTTTGTACATAGAGTTCAGAAAGCATTGGTAAGATGCAGTTCATGTTACTAGGAAACATATCTTACCAATTTCATTCTAAAGTCTTACATTTTGGTAATTACTATAAGAATTTTAACTAAAGGTAGATAATTTGAAGAAAGAATTTAACTTTTTGGCAACAGCTTTGAAAATGTTTCAGTTTGTTGTAGTTTTAAGTTGCATGCAAGTTATTGCTTGACTCACCTGGACAAGTTCATCATTTATGATTTCTCTGAATGCCATGAGCTCTTTGCCATTGTCTTTTCTAGTAAATTTTCCTACAAGTTTATTTCCTTCTGTGTTCCAAGAGCCCTGTGATGGGGGGGAAAAACAAGCAAGTAAAAAAACAAAAAACCCTTTTTCAATAACAGTGGCACTGATTTTGCATAAAGACTGTGTCAGTGCTTAAAAGTTGAAGGGTTTTGTTAAAAAGAAAAAAAAAAGTGCTGTAAAAATTGAGTATTTAGTAAAACTACTTTAATTGCATGTTAGTCAAGCTAGTAGGGGTTTATTATTATTATATTTTTTTGTATGCCTTATTTTAATGAATTCTGTAAGTACCAAGAAAGTTGTTCCTTAGAAACACCCACTGTTTGCTCTAGGTACAAGCAGTGCAATTGCAATGAGTTTCAACATGTGAAAGTTGTTGGATAATCTCATTTTTGAGCATTATATCTAGCTCTGAGGTTCACGTTACGATGCAGTTCCATTAACAGTTGAGACTAACTTGTGTTTTTCTGTATAAGATGCAAACATATCTGCATAGTCACACCATAAAGACCTTAAAAGTTAAAACTAGAATCATTCATCTTAAATCTGTTCTTCATAAAGTTGTTATCATATGAAAAGTCTCTTACATTAAGTTCAGTCCCATCAGCCAGACTGTAGTCAAAATTAACTCCCAGAGTGAATTCAATTTCTAGGGATCGGAAATTACTTGATTCTTTCACAGTAAATTTGTTTCCGTCTTGTTGAATAACAATCTTCAGATTATCGTGGGCTCCTAACTTCCTTTTCATTACGTTGAGACCTATAAAAATCATTATCAAATAGAAAAATATGTTACAACATTCTATCTTCTTCAGTTGCTTCTGTATGATGAACATTTTTTTCATCCCATACTGTTATTTTTCTTCACTTTTTCATGAAGCCATTTTCAGCAGTACAGATTTGACATAAGACAGATTCCAACTGTTATGTTTATATGCTTATTATATGTTTATTATGCTCAGTTTGTACACATTTAAATTGTTAAGATGCTTATTTATGCTTATATATGCTATGTTATGTTTATATGCTTATTATATACTTATGCTCAATTTGTACAAGTTAGTAAGCACTAAGATGCTAAAATGTGTCCTGTGTTCTATGACAATTAGTTAGTGGCTTTCTTTGTAATTTTTAAAGCAGTTTTTATGATGTTATCAAAAATAATATTCCTGCCATAATTTTATTTAAAATTTATCATTCAAATTCTTGGAGCCTTTTTCAGACAAATGTAGACTTAGAGATACCTTCCCCTGCCTTATACCAAATGTAAGTGTGAAAAAAACTTTCTGGCATTAGTTAAGTTACATTTAGATAAGCATAATGTAGATTTCAGAACCTTTTCCAGTAGCTTATTTTTTTTTCCTGAGGGTGGAAAATCAGCATATTTTGAAAATAAATGCAAGACACTACACAAGAGCACAATGCCGGTTAGCAAATTGACAGGATAGTCAGAAGGTAATGCACAAGCAGATAGAGTTTGTGGTCCATAACAGTGGTCTTACCATTTTAGAAGAGATTGGAAAAGTAAGGCTTACCCATTGCTTCCATGAGCTTTTCATAGTTTTCATTTCTGTCTACTTTCCAAGTACCGTTAAATGCCATGTTTCAGTCTGGAGGAGGACTTTCCCGCAGTAGCAGGGCTTTGGTGAGAGAATTTATGAACGGGCTTATCTTGAAAGCAATTTACAGCATGATGTGGCTGGCTAAAGCTCAAGTGGTGTGTTGATCTTTTCAAGTTAAAGTTTACTGTAGTTTAATCAAATATCCAATTATATCCACCCTGCCTGCTGAAACTCCCTCCTTGCTAGCAAATCACGACAATATCTTTTTTTTTTTTTTTTTTTTTTTTTTTTTTAAGTATGGATAATACATTCATCTTATCGTATGTGAACTGTAATAAAATCAGCTGCCCAGTGAAGGCAGTAATTACTCTTAAAAAATGTATTGATTTTTTTTTCTCTTTATTGTGTTGAACTTCTTGCTCTTTAATCTTTATACTACTGGAGAATATATATTTACTCAGTAAACCAAACACAAACCTCTTCTTTGCTGCAGTTTGTTATAGAAGCATGTTTTGCTCTAACAAGTATAGAGGGAAGGATTTTCTGAGTGCCTGCAGATTGTTGCAGAGAACTGTTCACTTGTTTCTTTTTTAGTGCTGAGCTGGGAAAATTGTGATGCTCTTCTATGTTCATCCCTGCTCTTTAAATTCTAAATTTAAGTTTCAGCAGTTTCTTCAAATTTTCTGTATTCAATTTTTTTTTCCAGACCCCTTGGTCCCCCAAAACGTGGAACTTGTAAACTAGTAAACTTGTAAACTAGTCTGACCGTTGTGAACACCTCATTTTCCAACCCAGGTCATACCAGTTCTTCCTGGAATAGCTTGTCTCTCTACCAGAGGTTATCTCAAATCTGCCAATTACTCTTTCGATGGTGACGGAAGAACCTCAAAGCATTCAAGTCTCATTTTATAATTTTTACTTGCAGTTTCTTCCCATGTTTTTATGCAGTTTTTATTGCCTAGTCTTTATATAAAGGTTTCAAAATGATCTTTGTAAAGAAAAGGCATAATTTGTGATAGGAAAAAAATACCTTGTCTTTATAGTTAAAATACTAGAATTCTGTACTAGAATCATGGTCTTGTATGCAGGACGAAAGCGAAGTATTTATCTCACTTTGATATGCACCAGCTTATTATGCAAGCAGGGCATTTGACTTAGGGAAATATATCCCCGCTAGTATATTTGCTCTGGATCCAAACTGGATAAAAAACAGCCAAATCTAAATTGGGAGATGTGTGATTGTATTAGAGTGGTGCTGAATCTGAACGCAATGTCTCAGAGGGCATCATAGCTTATGTCTAGTACTGTGCTCATCATGCATACCTCTTTTACTGTCAAGACGAGTTAGAAAATGGGCAAATTTTATTTAATCTGTTTCATTGCGTTGGAACATCCTTTGACCCTTTGTAGTTATCATTGCCTGTGTATATTTTATATGTATGCAATATCCATAAGTTAAAGTAACTGGTATCTGGTTATAGTTCATGCAACTTATTGTTGATTAGCAGTTAATTATCAACTCTGTTTTCTCCCTAGTCTGTACAGAAATGTTTCTTCTGTCAATAGTGTAGTACAGCTTTTGAACCATTTTTGTTGATACAGTAGAAAAGTCAGGCTGTATAACAGTTCGGGTATTATATAAGTAGAAGAATATGCATATGTAATGTATTTATATGTGTAATGTACAGTATTTTCATATGCAAAAAGTGCCAGGCCTTTTTTTTTGTGTGTGTGTGTGTGTATATATATATATATATATATATATATATATATATATAGAGAGAGAGAGAGAGAGAGAGAGAGAGGATATGTGTATTTACTGACAGCTACTTTAAATATACTCTTGAATAATGGAAATAGCCCTTTATTTCACATTATTTTGAAAGTATATGCAATCTATACAAATAAGCAGAAATTAAGTTTGTTTTGAACATTTCAAGAGTTTTCTACTTTTTAGGTGGGCTCTGGGTTATTTCTAAGAACCTACTGATTCATTTGATTTAAGAAATGTTATTTTTTCTGATATGTGTTTAAACAATTAATTTTTTTGATTATTCTCCTTGATTTAAATTTATTTCATCTTCAACTCTGAAAAAATAGCTCGGAGTAGTGGCACCCCACAGCTTAGGCATGACTTTCTACCTCTACCTGTAATTTTTCTGAGCATTAAAAAATGGGAAAGTGCTTTTGTAAAGGGTCATAAATTACCTGATAAGCACAGGATTTCCAGTTCACTTTTATGCTCACAACTTGCCTCTTCCCCCATTTTGGTCCTTTCATGTCTCTTGAAAGTATAGCTAACTAGGCAACTCCAAACTCTTTTGCCATGGGAACAAAAAGTAGCTACATCCTGAATTTTGCGTTTCAGCTTGTTGCTCCATTTCTATCCTATTTTCCTTTCCTGCGTCCTTCTTTTCACTGCGTAGGAACCCTCAGGATGCTGTTCAGATCATCCCCATAGACCAGTTAAGTAAGAATCTCTATAATGGTCAATATTTATGAATGACATTCCTGATTATGAATTATAATCTACAATCTATATTTATAATCTAATTATAAAGTTACGTTACATTCTCTACATTAGTGTAGCACTAACAGCATAAAGAACTGTTCTTTCTTTGAGGCCTGGTGAAACATCAGTCATAGAACAAGCAGCTGTATTTTTTCCTCTGTCCTATTTTATATGAATTGTTTAGGAATTTTAGCATAGTAAAATGTGACTGCAGTTTTCTTCCGTGGTAAAAATCTTACCATCTACACCTTATTCAGAGTTCTTCGTGTTCCATATAAAATCTCTTTTCTGGTTGCCTCTGCTTTAAAGTTGTGATTGAAATTGTTTATATAGTTGTTTTGAATATTCCACAAGGTGTCTCGTTTTTCTAACATAGCCTTTCCTTGCACAATTTTCACAAGCATATTTTTTGCTTAGATAATACATTAAGAAAACTTCTTCCTAGTGTTGCTGGTTGCAAGCAAATCATGAAAGTTGTGGTTTTTGGCTGAATAGTTTTCTTTGTGGCTTATTCTTCAACCTGTCAGTTTTAGAATACTAGGAATAGGTTGCAAGACATCTTAACTTTGAAGTTTGATCTTTGAATGAGGTGGATGAATATAAATTATTAACTTATATGGTCATGCTAATCTCATCATGCCAATATCTGATAATCAAGTACATGTCACATCAGATTACGCTGTGAAATTTGACAATGAGATTTCAAAGATCAGGGTGAAAAATTGCTTTTGCAGAGAGTTACATTCTTCTGTCCATTTATTGTGTCTTGTCTTCAAGTTGTTTAGCCTAAAAGGTGGAACAGTAAACTCCACAGAATGACAATTGGCTCAAGGCTAAGATAAACATATTAAAATATATAAATTAAATAAATGCGAATCATGCTAAAGCCATGCAGATTAACTGGTTTCTGCCAGGGAGCTGTGAACTGAATTGGTAGCACTGAGGCATGTGTTCTACTGGATGATTCTTCTAGGTGTCTTAGCATGGATAATAAAGGGATTCAGGCACACTTAAGCACTTCTGGTTCCCTTATTGTTAAGTTTTACCATAATGCTTAAATGACAAAACTCAAATTTACATTGACTTGGCAATTAGTTCTTTCTTTTGTTCTCTTATACCCATGTTAACTTTCTGTTGGCTCCCAGTTTTATTTCAAGAATTAAAATTCAAGTGCCTAAGATGTGC
The DNA here is from genome assembly GCF_059628265.1 of Tinamus guttatus. Taxonomy (NCBI): domain Eukaryota; kingdom Metazoa; phylum Chordata; class Aves; order Tinamiformes; family Tinamidae; genus Tinamus; species Tinamus guttatus. The sequence continues at coordinate 4,044,747 of NW_028288822.1, read as the reverse complement.
ATGAACTTGCAGTTTTAGCAGGTGTAGTATGAAATTACTAAACTCAAAGGGAATGGTATCAAATCCCTGTAACTCAGTAGAACACCCCAGATAGATAGTTCATTGCTTTGGGGTTATGTCTGCATGGTCTCACATCAATAAACCAACTCTAGTGTAACTATAGATGGAGTATAAACAAGGAGCTTAGTTTGGCCTAAATAGTTTAGCCTAAATAATGCCATCTCGATGTACATTTTGCAATTGGATGCTGTATTGCAGCAGGATTAGATCATGCTCAATCAGGTTTTTTTTTTTTTTTGTTGCTGTTCAGGAAGAATATTCTTGCTGCTGTTGATGCTGCAACTTGCTCAACATCAAGATTCAACTTAATTGGAATTTTTCTGTGAGTATAGAATCCATTTGTGTGATAAGTTAGTAGTCAGCTCTGGATCTTAAAGCTTTCACTCATACATCAAAGTGCTGCATGATTTAAGCATTGAGTATTGTAGAGAACTAAAAGACATGAGCCAATAAGCTCCAGCTTAAAAAATCTAGAAACAAAATGCAGAAGGTTAAAGCTCTGCCAGCTTTGGTATTTGCTTCATCCATTGGTTCATCCTAAAATTAGTCTTAAGAGTTACCAGAAATAGTTGAATCTGGCCTAGTTGCAGTGAAGAAAGAAGGTGTGGTATTGACCCATTGCCAACATAAATACACCTAGGACCCAGATCTCAGTTCTGCTTCCAGGTCAGAAACAGACTTTCTGTGTAACCTTGATCAAGTTAATCCTTCTGTTTATCTGTAAAATGAAGATAACACTTCTCTTCCATGAAAATCTCTTGTCATCATAAAATCACTTATGGCAGTGACTTAAATGCTACAAAGAATATTTTGAAGAAATACACGTATATGAATGTATCACGTGTAACCTAGCGGTATGAGTTAACGATGTATTTTACTCTGTGTGTTTGTGTGTGTGTCATTTTTTATTTTTTTTCTTTAAAGATCTTGTGTTGGACAACTAAATATAGTTTGTTCAAAGGAGGTATTCTGGGGTACTATGTGTAGGTGCTGTGGTACACATTCTGATACACTATAAAATATATTGATTTGCTACAGAAGGTACTTCAAACTTAGGTGTTAAAACAAAAGAAACTCATGCAAAGATCAACTATGGATCTATTACCTTACTATGAACCATTGGATGGGCAGGAACAGACTATATCTGAATTGATTATCCTGGTGATTCATCAGGAAAGAGGATTTTATCTTGATAGTATTGATTCAGAACAGGAAATAATACAGCTGTTTGGAAAACAGCTTACTCAAAAATGTAAAAAAAAAAAAAAAAAAAGAAAAGAAAAGAAAAAAGAAAAAAATCCACCTTAAATAAAAGACTTGGAATATTGGGGGATAACAGGAAGCCAAGTTTTTAAAAATATTTGAATTGAGAATATTGAAGTGAAAATATATTTATGAATTGTTGAGATATCTTTCAACTGGAATTGAAATTCTGAAGTTATGGTTTTATAAGAACTGAGATGTGCTACCTGCCTCTGAAAGCTGAGAAATTCAGTGGCTGTCTGACTGCATAGATCACTAAGGATCCTAAAGCTCAAGAATCACTGTAGCAAACTCATACGTCTGAATTATCTCATTAAATTTTTAAAAGGTGAGATTTCAGAGGAACGTGCCATGTATTTCCACTAGAGCTCTTACAGCTATTATTAAAAATAGGTCTGGAGGAACACGCCATTGACTTTTCCATTTGTTAAAGAGTCATGGTTGTTGTGCATGATGTGTAAGATTTTTCACTTTTTCAAGAAAAAAGACTGTACTTCAAGGCTATGTTCTTTTCTGGAGTAGTCAAGGAACATATTCTAATCCTCCTGGTAAAAACTGTGCTACCTCTCAGGAAAGAACTCAAATACTGAAGTAGTCCAGCAGGAGCATGACCAAGCTGGTGAGTGAGTGGAAAGCTTGCAGTCCCAGCAGCACATGGTTACCAGATATATGTGTATGCACATAGACAGTTGTTCAGTTGCACTCGCCAATTGCAGTTGGTTTGGGCGAACAGTGCTCATGTTTTGTGCTGGACTAAATCTGGCCCTTCATAACTTTTTGAATAGCACTGTTGTTTGTCAGGGATGTACATACTTGTTGGTTTTGCCTAGAGCTAAAAAAAACCCATCTGCTGCTGCAGAGAACTTACTTAACTGGCAAAAGAGAGGAAGTGCCAAGAAGGCTGCTGGTCTGGATCTATTTCTTCATCAGCACTTTACACAAGATGTGGCTTTATTGTCAAAAATGTTTTTCACACACTTTTTTTTTTTTTGAAGTCACTGGATTGACTGTTTTGGTATATCTTATACACTGTTGCCCCCAAGAAATTGATACTTGGGGGCAGAAGGTAAGGATGAACACTGACTAGTTTTATTCACACAATTCCCACAGTTGTATTTGCCACTTCTACTTGTGCAATAAATAGCCTGCTTTCTGACAATTCTTGGTAAGTGTAGCTGTAGTGCGCTCTAGTGGTTAATAGGAGTGAATTATTTTGTTGTTACTGCTTTTTGACAAAGAATACCATACCAATGACAGTGCTTATTTCAGGAGTATCTTGATATTAATAGTGAAGTTCTTCTCAATAGAAGGACCCAGAGAAGTTGTTAATATATGCAGTGAATATTTATGGAAGCAATTATTTGAGCGAAGGAAAAATCAGTGCTGATTTTGATAATCTGATTATCCAGATAATCACTGATTATTGATTCAACCTCAATAATACTAATAGACAGTAAAATTACATTGACATTGGTCATTTTTATTTTACAAATCATGAAAACAGTACAAAGAGAAGTATGAGGAAAGTAAGTAGTTAAGCAGTAGTCTGACCACAGAAAACAACCTATGTTCTCTAATTGTGCACTAAGGAGGACAAATGATTCTCAAAAGTAATGTAAATAGTTGTGGGACAGCAGAAGCAAGATTGTAACATTCTTATGACTTCAATACTACTAAAACGCAGAACATAATATACAGAGTAACCCCATCTCAACCTGATACAAAAATACTGTGCTCAGAAACTATATATTTGATCAAATATTTTTAAAAGTTAAAAGAATACAAATAGACAAACTCAGTGGCTAGTGACCGTGATTAAGATTTTTATTAAACTATAATAGCAGTGTATATTGAAACTATTTACAGTGCATTTCACACTACATTCTTTGAGACACATTTGTGTGTCTGCCATATGAATACACAGAGGGCTCAAATTCTAACTTCAGTTACATCTGTAAGGTACCTTGGACATCATCAGGAATAGCTGAATACACTAAAGAATAGGTAAAGCAGATGTTACCAAGGGTAGGAGTTTGGTCCCTCTTTATACGTATAGGCAAAAAGGTAGTTTTGACCCATTCCTTCACTTTCTGTATAACTCAATCAAACTCCCACTGAGGTAAACTGGAATCATTTAGTTAACTGCAAATGAGGATTTAAACATATCCTAGGCCCTGGCATGACAAGTTCAGTTAATGGAAACTAGCTATTCAAATAGCATTGTCACATTAGTATACATTTACAAACAGTGGTATTTAGATATGAGTTTCTCTATGGAAATGTATTTCTTTATGTAGAAGGTAAACTTTCCCATGCAATTTTCATTCATCTAGCAATGACAAAGATAAAATATCTTGATAACACAGTTTTCTATATTAAGCAAGTATCACTATTTGCCAGGCTAGACTCTAAATTGTTTCTTATTCCAATAAAATTCAAACTGAAACTGCAGCTTGTTATTTCTCATCCTTTCAGCAAACTAAAATTTCTATTTAAGCTCCGCAACTCAAGCTTGTGTTTCAAATTAATGCCTGTCCCTAAAGCAGCTCTCTGGGGTTGTATTATATAGTGGGCAGTTGTAAAATAAAGCTGAATCTCTGGATTGTAAACTGCATGTGATTTGACATGAAGAAGAACGTACACTGTCACAGAGACAGGATTTCTAAAGCTAATATAAAACTTTGCCTTGAAGGTGAGGTCTCTATAAAATCCTTACAACTATATGAATTTATTTTGATGTTTTTTCCATCAGCAGTCCCCACTTTGACTCCCATGCATAATTCAAGGAGTCAAAACCAGATTGCTCAAGCAACACCTCATAATTTTAAATTTCTCTATGCCGGGTTGAAATAGTCAATTACTAAGATTTGAAAAATCTTAGATATGAATTAGACACTGCTCTGAAACTGGCAGTTCATGCCAGTGCCAGATAAACTGGTTGGAATGGAGTTCCAACTTACCTTTATGTTTCCAGTTGGCAGAGGGCAATGCATAAAATCAGGCTGCAGTCGTCTCTTCTAAGAGGAGACAGCTAGCAGTGAGTGGAGTACTTTGTTCGCTTTTAGCTCGAGCCCACTTGTACTTGCATTCTGCTCAGTGATCCACGCTTAACTACTAATCAAAGATCAATAGTATCTCTACCATCTGAATTACAAATAAGACATTAAAGACCGATGGTTTATTTTTCTCTCCTTTCTTTTACTGTGTGAGATAATGTAAAACCTATACATTCTACAGCTAATATTAGATGAGTGACTAACTTCTTGGAAAACAAGTGCTATCTACAGAGACTCACTGTTCTTTTTAACTAGAACTAGGGTCAATCAACAAATTTTTAGATGTTACTATATATGTTATTTTTTAAAAACAGGAAAAGAAAATCAAGTGTACTCTAAGCACTAAACTGCTGTGGAGTGACTTCATAGGAAAAATACGTGTGTGTCTGCGAACAAATAGGTTCCTAACTTAGATGTATTTATCAAGAAATATATTAAAAACATAGTGGCACAAATACTGCACCCAAAAATTTCAACATCAAATTTCACAGTAGCTCTAGTGGAATTAAGAATGAACTAATAAATTGGTAAATTCCATTTCAGTTTGTATCTTGCACAGTCCTTGCTGATTTCTTTATCTAGGCGATGTGAATTAGGATGGAATATGTCTGAGAACTGACTAAAATAATTGGATGCACAACCTATGATGAAATTAATGACCGCATGGCTATAATCCAGTAGCTATGTTTGCAAATCTTGAGCCTTGAATGCAATATATTTCAGGCAGAGAACAGCCTGGTATTTTTCATGTTGTCACCTATATGTATTATAAAATGTAAGAACAATTTTTCTGCACACAGTCTTCACAAAAGCTATGAGACAAAACACCACCTTTGATTTTACTTTCAGGCAGACTGAAACACCATATAAATAACTTACTGTCTGAATTTTCAGGGAGCAAATTACACTTTTAAGGTCCTTGCAGCAGTAGTTTAAAAGGTTTCGTTTTATAGAAATACATACAAGTACAGGTGAATTAAGACATTTAGATGGTATATTTGCCATAATCTGTATTTTTATATTTGTTTTGATCTTTGATGTGGAAGAAATTCTATGGTTTAAATGTGTAAAGATGTGTACCTAAATATATGCATATGTTGTATGACTAGGTACACTTTAAATAGAACTTTGAAAAAATGCAACCTGTTATGTTTATTTTTATCGTGTCAAGGTATGAATCCAGCACTCCTCTGTATGCAGTTACAAGTTTGTCATAAAGCTGTGCTGAACACACAATATAGCAGAGAAATATAAATACTGGGATCTTAATGTAAATGATATGTCACTATACTGTAATATTACTATAGTTGATTTGCTGTGTTACCATGAATTACTAGTCTCAGCTGTACTAGCAGAATATACCTTTATATACATATACTTTGTTCAGATCTATATTAAATATATATCCTACCAGCTGGCTTAGTTAATGATTCTGTTTCAGTGTCTGAAGCATCCAAGGAATAGAATGAAAATACAAAGGCTATAAAAATCCTGAAGCAAAATGTCCTGTTTATCAAAAAGGAACTGAAAACTTCTAGGAGGAGTACTATAGTTTTTCTGCATATATAGGATGTATATTCTAAACGTACACATACCTTGTACAGTATGGGTATAAATACACATATGAACTACTACATAACAGTGCCTCTGAAATTCTAAATTATTACATTATTCCATAACTTTTGGGAAAAATTGAAAAAAATAGCTATTACTATAAATACTTTCATAGAAAAAATGTTTTCAAATTTATGTGCAATAATATATTATTGGTAGTTACTAGAGAAATCTGAGATAAAATTTTATCAGTGACAAAAAAATAGGTTGGTAAAAATGCTGCAGACCATGCTGCTTCCTACATTTTAATAACTTACAGAACTCAGTATTGTGGAATATTTTGAAACATTTGCTTCATCTTTCATTAATTTTTGGTACTTTTTATCAAATAGAGACAAATAGAGATAGGGGTTGTTTTCCTGGCCAGCAATTAATTTCTGGCTAGAAATTTTTCTGGCCACAATTAATAATTTCTTGGGAAAGAAGAATTTTTGCAGTTTCCAACTAAAATTTTCTGGATTACTTTGATACTAATAAAAGCTTGCACTTCAATGTACAATCCCAAATGCATGTATTTTACCTAAAATTACTGCCAATTTTAATTAAAGGTTCATTGTTACAGATTTAAATACTTAACATTTTTTTGCGGGTGCATGCACCAAAGGTGCATCTCTATTACTAACCAGTCTTACACTGCTGACATTAATCTCATAATCCTATATAGAGAGGTCTATGTAGACCTCTCTTAGGCAGTATGTTGTGGATTTGTCTTGTGCATATATTTTCTTTAATTGCTTCCCAATGACCAATTCAAAACAATTTATTAGTCATCTTCATTTAAATAAAATGTCAGTTCCTACTTTTCCTACTGCAAGTTAGTTGTTTCTTTTTCTCTATTTCAATATTTGTTGATGTTTCCTATACAGATATTTTTGTTGTCAGTCTTCCTTTTTTTTTTTTGACTTGTTGATTAATAATTGTTGAAAGTAACTAATACTCAAAATGATTTCTAAAAAAAATGTTATCATAAAATTTTCTGAAACATCAAGCAGTTCTTCAAAGTGGTCATAATCATTTCACAACAGCACTGGCACTAACAGTTGCCACAAGTCTGCCATGCCCAGGTCATTCTCAATCAGACTGTCAGTTCTTGCTCTTATAGTCACATGGTCTTCTACCTTTCCTGCCTTGCTTTCGGTGTTTATGGTGATGTTAAATTTATCTTCAAGATGAAGATGAAGCCAGCATACAAAACCAACCTTGTTTAGTTTCCATTTCTCTGTTTTGCTTCTTGAAGCCTTCTTCCAAGTCAGCCTGTCACTAATGTGGAGTTCTGACTTTTTAGCACTCGTTAAGCAGACATCCTCATCTGTGGATAACTGTGACACTTCAATGCTCAGACTCATAGTGGCAGGGTTTTTCTTAATACTTCTCCAAATGTAAGACATTTTGTTGTGATATTCTTCTAATGTGAAAGAGCCCCTGGGTAAACAAATTCTGGGGCTTTTCCATTTCAAAGACCCATTCTGTCTCCTGAAAGGTTAGCATAGTATATGCTGGATTAGGCTCCCCAGAGTTAGTCCTAAACCTTCCTCTAAAACCTCTGGGAAAAGAACAGGCAACACTGCTCCTCACTTACTTATATATCCTAACACAACATGACTGAAAGAGGAAAAAAGGTGCCAAATGCAGTAGTCTTTAACATACTGGCCAAACATGATCACTAAACAACTATATACATCTCTAAAGTAATAGGCTCTCAAGGACAGTCAAGTAACTGCACTCGTACCATCTTGTAGAACAGGGTAGCATAAACTAACTGCATTTTTTTTCCATTTTAACTCAAATGAAATAGAAGAAATATACAGTCTTTACATACCTTGTCATATACACGGTCATGCTATGTTTTAAAATGTGGAAAAATAATACAGCAGTGGCAAAACATAAGCCAAATCCATACAGTGTTTAGCAAAATGCAGTACTACCCAATTACTGTCTTCTGTGTGTAGTTAAGCTCGTGGTTGTCAAATCAGCACCTCAGTTCCGTTTAGCTTGATTGCTTTCTCCATTAATGAGATTCTTTTCTTGTTGTTCAGCTAACGACTGCCATTTCTGCCTATTTTTTCTACAGCCATCCAGTAAGGGGTAGCAGGCCTCTGATATGTGTGTTAGGGCCTGAAATAAATTAAGAACATGTAAAACAGGTTATATGTGACAACCAAATAAGTGTTCTTAAAATTTCACACTGTATCTGACCAAATACCTGCTTAGAGTGGTTTGTGACTATGATGAATATTTCCAGTTCTCTCAGGCATTTTTTGTGTGTGTGACAAGAGAGAGGGAGAAAAAAAGGCATGGGGAACGTTAACCTCAGTGAATTTCCTACATATATAGCATGTCACTTTTTGCTTGACAAATTCAGAATGCTTTAAAAGTATTTTAAGAACAGTCTTTATCAGTCCAGTAGATGGATACTGTTATTTTCATTATTAGCGAAGCTCATAGCAGCTCACTGGCAGAACCACAAATATAATGCAGAGATCTAACACCCAGTTCCTAGAACCCAGTATTTACTGTTTTAAAAAAAAGTATGTAACAAAAGTCTTTGATGGTAAATAATAATCACAGCAATGAAACATATGTAAAATATACCAAAGTAATTCGTCTTTTTTAGCTAAGGAACTACAACAAACTTGATTCTAATTTTAAATTTGCAGCTATTACAGGCCACAGTGAGCAGTTCCGGTTTTAGATCTTTGCAATCTTTTTTTTTTTTTTTATGTACCCTACCTCATACAGCTGTAAACAAACAGCATCTATGAATCCAACCTGCATGCTGGGAATTTTATTCTTCTTCTCTCTGTTCATTAGATCCTGAAAAAAAAAGTAAATAAGTTTTATATTTAATACATTATATAAAAAGGAAATTGAAGAGAAAGCTGGAATTACATAGTAGCAGCTTAAAACGCACAGTAAGCTCAGCATAGCAGGCTATCTATGTGCGGTATGCTAGTAGTCTGACTGCATGACTCGCCTTCCGAGCTTTGGACCGGCGCAGCCCATTTTCCCGGAAGAACAGACAAACTCACCTTCTTGGGATAGGTCACAAATAGGCACCAGCCTAGAAATATATTTCCCAGACAATTTAACAGTATCGCCCTGGAGGAAATAATGCTGTCTGTTCTTCTGGCTCAGAGAGAATGAGACAGTGTTGGTTTGTGAACCACAGAAGAAAAAGTGACTACTAGGAAGGCAGGGAAGGAGTCGGTTCCATGGTTACTAGCAGAAAAGCTGTTTTTTGAAAACTGTGCAAAGTCCTGTTTGAAAGAGGTGATTCTGTGCAACTCTGTCACTTACTGTTGGTTCTATGTTGAGTTCCTTCCGCTCTTTATCTCCTTGGTCAAAAAACTCTGTAGCTACGAGCTCAGCAATCTGTAAGAAATGTCACACATTGAGAGCTATGTAAGTTTAATTGCTACCTATGATTGAAAGAGTTTTCTTGTGTAGAGCTTCTAGCCTATATGATGAATACAATGAATCATAAGAATACATACATGAAATATAAATATTTCATGTATTGTCTCATGTCTGTGTATAACACTCCGGACTTGTGTAAACTCTACTACCAAAGCTACTTTACGTATTAGTTAAATCTCAAAATAATCCTACGAGGTACTGATGTACAAATTAAAAAATATAAATGCTAAGGACTGTATTTTAAATCTACAACTAAAAGCAATTACTTTCAAAAATCACTAATGATTTTAAATTATTACTTTCTGGATATTCTACCTGTAAAATCTGATATCTTGCACTTAAAAAAACATTAGGCACCTGCTGTTTGAAAAATCATTTCAGTTTAGAATATATCAAAGTTGGAGCTGCTATCATTAGACTCTTCAGCTTAAAAGTTGGTTTAGAATTATTCTTCACATGCTGTGCAGAAAAAAATATCACCTGCATGTGCTGATACCTACTCTGACAGTGCAAGCCAATTGAATAAAATGGCTGGAATATTTGATGGCTTGTAACAGCTGGCATGATAAACACAAAAGTCAGCTGTTTTGAAGTAGCGTGTTGCATTAGTTGACTGCCTTGTGATAACACAGGAATGTTCAAAACTACAAAAAAATATTTAAATGTGCCTTCAGATACACCTTCAGATACTTCTAACAACATGACATAGCTAAATGCACATATCTTGCTGTAAATACTGGAGAAAATCTTTAACCCTCCCATTTAGCTCTTTGGAGGATGGCTTCCTAAAGCTCTGCATTCCACCAATGCTTTTACAATACAGGAGACTAGATAGAAGAAGCAGAGGCTATTATGTATTACGTAGAGCTTATGTTTAGCAAAACTTAAAATTAAGCATATACCCGTTGTTGAACTGGCCAGGGTTTGGTGATGGCTGATAAATCACAAGCAGTCATCAGCATTGCTCTGTAGGAAAAAAAAAACAAAAGAAAAAGAAATCTATGAATCATTGTACAGTGAAACTTATGTAGCCATCAAGTCAAATGATTACTAAATAGAATATCCAGTTTCCAGAAAAATCAAGGTCAGGAAAAAAGTGAAATGAAAGCAAGTTATGAAGATGCCCTAGGTTTGATAATGTGGTAGACTCCACATGCTCCTTATCCAAGTTTATTATGCAGGCTACAGAGCTAGACCCAGGAAGTCATTCAGTGATAAATGTCACCTGTACCAGTTTGCACAGGCCCGGAGTACACAGATCTGATGTTTTTACTGAAATTCACAGCAGTGGGGCATGGAAAATCTGGCGGCTATTATGCGGCTTTTTAATCATCTGTATTTACTTACAAAAATAGCTCCTTCTGCACAGGATCTTCCCAGTTAAATTGCTTCTTCCTCAGAAGCTCAAAAAACTCTCCTCTCCTCCTTTAAAATAAGTAAAAACAGGAAAAAAAATTACAGCATGTTGACACAATCCAAACATGCAACAAAGACTATCCAGCCAAACTTGCTTCTGACTTACTTTATATATAGTGCTAGATCTGTTGCAAGAATGGCTTGTTTTATCATTTTCAGTGTGGCCTTGTATTCTTCAATGGAAAGGCTGCTGAGAATCTGATTTCCCTTTACAGAAAACAAAACCAATGTTAAGAATAAAATGTGCAACAACTCACCAATATGTTAAAATCTCTCTTAAATGCTGAATCATTCTTATTGGTTTAGTAGTGTCTCTTCTTACACTTTTATCCTGCTACACCTTTTTCAGATTCCTCAATTTAAAAATAAAAATAACAGTGTTCTTGAGTAATGACAGCCAGTCCTGCAGCAGCAGTGTCATAACCAACTCTATTACAAAATGAAACTGCAGTCAGAGCAATGTCAAAGCCTATAAATTTCATCCACCAGAAATCAATTTGCTCCTAGCCATATTCTAGCATTTCTTTTCTTTCTTTCCTCTCCTGAAGTAAAGGAAGCTCATATATACCTGCTTATAAAACTCACGCAAATTAAAATACTTTTCTTTTATGAAGCAACATAAATAACAAACTATTACATAAAAACGTAAGATCAGCAGCCCATTGTGAAACTGAAGTATTACAGAGCTGATGGGGTGGCAGTTTGCCTCTGCTTTTTTTCCCATATTTTCCTGTCTGAATAAGAGACTCACTTACATGAAAGGTGCCAAAACTACCAAAGCTGTGATAGGAAATGAAGACTGAAAATATACTGCTTTGAAATGACTGTCCATGCTGAATAACTGATCTTAATTAATAATATAGGAGAAGAAGAATGTGGTTTTACTTGCGTATTTAGTTAACTTAGGTTTGGCTTCACTTGGGCGTTTGGAATGTCAACAATAGCCGTGTTTAGTTTGGTCTCATCAGGACTGCCTTGTGTATGTGTAGGCAGCAATGTTTTTTTGAAATGAAAGCAGGGACATGAGTTTATATGGTGGCTCATAAGAGGCCATGAAAATGGCAACAAAACCTTTTGTTTCATTTGGTCCAAGGAAGCAGGTACTCAAAAGTATATTAGCAAAGCTTCCCTTATCAGGCAACACTTGGAAATGTTTGGTGGCACTCAGAAATGGAACTGTAATTTCAAAAGTGCTGCATTTGCTTTCTTTACCCAAAAAGGAATAAAGTTCATTTAGGAATGTATAAGGGTGGGAATCTATCCAAAAGCTAAAAATAAAAGTGAAACAGGGAACAGCTTCCTTCAGTATGCACAGAAATGAGGCACTCACTGGACTATTCAGGATCATAAGGCATTGATCAAAATGGTGATGCTCCATGATTGAGTGGCAATACAGTTGAGCCAGTGGATGTTCACTTCTGAGGAGCAGAAAAAAAAGCACACATATTGAAAAATCAAATTAAATCAGCCAGAATTAATTGGCCAACTAACGTCCGTGGTATCAACTCACCTCTTCAAATGCTTTTTTTTTTAACCTGTTTCTTTCCCCCTACCCCAGTGTAATTGGCCAAACAGAACGAATGCATTTGAAAGGAGGCAGGGGGAGTACGGCTACAAAGCTGAGCTGTTAGGGAATCGTTGTGGCTACAAAGACAAGGCTGTTACCTCATCAGGCCACTGACAATTCTAACTTCTTACCTTCTGTTACCTGTAGAGATCGCATGAACACAGAGTGAGAAAAATCATACAGTCATTTTAAAGTGCAGAAATTCTTGTTTGAAAAAGAAAGGTAACAAGAAAAGTTCCTTCACAAAGCAGAAACTGTTAAGTGGCATTTTTTTTGTGTCTGGCATTTTAGACATGTGTCTAGCATATTAGTCAGCTCAACTATCAACTGTGCAAGTAATAGTGCAAACCTAATGCAAAGCCCAGTGGTATCAATGGAAAACCTTCTATTGACCTCAGTGGGATTTGCTGCAGGGGTGGAAGAGTTATCAAATTATTTCCTATTGTGCTACTAATCTTAGCAATAGTGCATTTGTTACCACTGTCTTCATAACGAAACTACTTCAATATCATTATCTTCCCTCTGCCCAGTGAAAAATCCAAAGGGAAACAGGATATCAGCTGCATTACAGGCAGTGAAAAACAGTAGTGAAAAAAGAAAAGTCAACTGGAGGAATACAGATTTTAAACTTGAGTTTTTAACACAGAATTTACTGCTTTGGGTAGCTTTAGACAGAATACAGTTCTTCCTCTCTGAGGATTTCTATGCTTTCTTCTCCTTCCTCATTGCATAATAAGGTTCTTAGCTTTTGCTGCTTTTGTCTTCATTTGCATCCGCTCTTCCAAGAATGTTTATCTCATCTCTAACTAAATTGGGATCTTGGAAGTCTGCTTCATTGATGATCCTGAATCTAGTAGTATAATTATAACCTTGTTATAAAATGTTAAATGTCTAATCATGTGAGAAATCCTTTTCTAACATAGAGTTCCACAGGACTTTTTATATGGTTATGGATCATTCACATGAATAAATGATTTCAGGATTGGGTCACTGTGTGAGTGACTGCATACATAAAACTCATAAAAGACAGAAGAGGAGACTCCAGGGATTTAAACAGCACAGAAATGAGAGAAAGATGGAAAGACAAACAGAAATACAGAAAGGAAGATTAAAGGATGCAAGCCCCTGAGGATTATGGGCTGGCTGCCCAGCACCTCCTCTGAGACCACTGCGAAAGCAGTATAATACAAATAACTCTGTGTTTCTGTAGGGAAAGAAATTGTAAAATGGTGCCAGCACATCCTGGGTGAAATTCCCATTGAGTTAACTGGGATGTATCCTATTCCTAAAATCCATCCTGACTGAAGGGAGAAGTACGTGAGAAAAATCTGAGGTTATCTTCCCAAGAATGGCACCAAATGAGGGCTTGCTCAGGACTCAGAGACTCTGTTTGGGTATCTGGAAGCCACCAGTACTGGAAGCACCAGTTCCTGGTGCTGTACGGAGCGGGCCAGGGGCCAGGCCAAAGGGGCATCATTGCTTTCTAAACATAGTGGCTTAGTTACACAGTTTTCATAGGCTAGGCTTGCTGTCTTTACACGATGGTTTGGAAGGAAAACAAAACAAAAACCCTGCATATCTACCAAAAGACCTTAAAACAGACAACTTCCTGTAATTTCTGCTACCAGAACAGTTTTAATTTTTGAAGCCCTGTTGCTTTAGAAAAGAATCATATGCCAAGTATCCACTCTTCCTGCTTCTAAGTGAGAAACAGAAGCAATCCATTCCTGGAAAAATAACTTTTCAGTTAGATATAAATGAGGGATTTTAAAAAACAAGATTCAGGAACTGTTTGCACTGAAAAAGAATTACTAAGTTGTAATCATCTCTGCTTTACAGTGTGTGTGAATGTTAGATTTTGCTGTCTATGACACTTTCCCAGGACATTTTTGAGAGGAGATGACGCATCTCCAGATGTTTTCCAGGAAATTTATTTTTAAATAAATAAAGCAGAAAATAGCTAACTGGTTCAGATTGTTGCAAGGCTGCAAGTTACTGGATTCCCCTATTAAGGAACTAGAAAAAGGTCATTTTCTTTTTTTTTTCTTTCTTTTTTTTTTTTTTTGCTTTACACATAAGAGTTAGTGTAACTATTAGCAATATATCTGAAAGGCAGGAATTTATCCTGCTTCAGCTCAGTGAATACTACTAGTATTTTCTGCCTCAAACAATCTTTTCCTCCCTTAATATCTTAACTTTACACACAGCAAGAAGAGCAGATCATTTCTTCCAGAGATACCTTCAAAACCACTCTCCAGCTCTGCCATGAAGAGATATAGGCATACATTTCTGGATGTCTTTTGCCCATCTCTGGTAAGATCAGGACACTACAATATTACAGTAGTTACATTATAGCCATGTTTAAGTCAAGCTGTTTATTTAATCAAAGAATCACATACTTTTATATGTGGAATTCTCTGAAGCGAAGTTCTTCTTTGGGAAGAACTGAAACTAATAATAAATTGTACAAAAACACAAACCCACAATTTTTAGCTAAAAATTAAAATAGGGGGAAAATTTTATAGTAATTGAAATGCTTCATTTTGGTAACATGAAAATAAAGGATTTTGTTTAGTAAAAAAAAAAAGTTTTATTTCAAGTTTTAAACTCATGTTTTGTCTTTTTGTTTTGCTCTTGCTTTGCTTAAATTTTAAAAGGGAAGAATACATGTTATTCCAAATCAATGCAAAACAGTTATGCCTTTCGAATGTGATTTTAAATATGCACCTTATCCAAAGCAGTTCCAAATTCATGGAAAGCTTGGCTAAATTATGAGTGAAACAATCAGAGCTACAAGTGATACCAGACCCTTTGTATCACTGAGATGGCTGCAAATCCCAAACTCTGTGCTGGCTCAGCCCGGCGAGCAAACAGCCACTTAGTGAAAAACTGGTTAAAAGCTGCATGTTTCTCCTACGTGAACTCCCTTAGGAGCTGTGACCTTTCACTACTCTGTACGGGAAATGGGGAAAGGGACATCTTGAACAGGCGCCAGGAGATATTGCCCCTGCACAGTCTACAGAGTCTGCATCCACCATCAGCAGTTAGTCAGCTCAGTGAGGTTACGCATCTCTGCTTTGTATTGCTTAAATATTTCTGACTCTTCTTGTCCCTACTGCTTTGCAAATGCCTGCTTCTCTATACAGCCCCACACTGCCAAACACTGTCAAATCGATGAGGCTGAACTTCATTTAGCTCTCTGATTTTGGTATTCAGTTGCTTAACTCCTCCTCTCTGACTGACTTACCTTTGTATGTAGGAGTTGTTTACTCCTCTGTGATCCAAATCGTGGCTTAGAGTTGCTATCAGCAAAGCAAGTGTTTCTAAGTCAGTCAGTTTGCTCTGTAGAGGTAGTACAAGTGAATTAGTGTTGCATTAGGGTTTTATTTTGCACGTTGTATATTATATTTGTTGTCTTTACTATATAACTGATAAAAACTCTAGCCCAAAGAGGACAAGGACATAAAATTTTATGGCAAGAATAAAGAGTTATCTCTTAAGGTGTGGCAAATAGTTATAATACCTGTCCATGGACCTCAAAGTAATTTACAGAGGGAAGTAATATCCCCTAGCCCAATATTACAGGTGAGGAAATTGATCTTGAAGAAGAGGATATTACTTGCAAAAACCTGACAGGAAAGAGACAGCATCTCTTTTTTTTTTTTTTTTTTTTTTTTTAATTCTAGCTCTTAAAAATCTGATAAAAAATCTTTAAAAAAATTTTTTTTGACTTACTATTAACAGTTTACTAACAGAGCCCCCCAAAGATTAGTCTTCCAATAACAGAAAGAGAGCTTATAGTTTTCTCTCTCATTAATATATCATATCCTTAAATTGATTAATACTGTTTTATAGATACTTCATTTAAATCAGGCCAGTAAGAAGCAGAGGCTGGGCAAAGCTGCAGTATTCATGCAGTATTTTTTTAATGGGAGAAGAATAGCAGACACAACAGTCAGGACAGAAATTTGAAGAACAGTTGGTGATAGCACAGCCACTGGCAGGGGGATTGTACCCTGAGTACTATACAATCAAATTCAAATTTTCTTTAAGAGGTTACAACTTCTCTGGAGTTATATCTGCCTTCCAGATAATGAATCCTGTCCTTCATGTAGTCAAAAGACAAATCATTTTGGAAATGGCTGATCTTACGTAGGGAATTTGATTCGCAGTGCTTGCTTTACCTCCTGGAGCAGAAAAAAAATGAGAGATTTCAATGTGGGTTCTGACTCCAGAATTTAAGCCATGAAAATCAGTGGAGTGAATCCAATGTAGTTAGAAATGAAACATTTTATAGAAATCACAGTGGGGACTGTCAGGATTCCAAAAATAGCAAGCAACCAAATTATCAGAATCATCTGAGATTGCTA
Source organism: Tinamus guttatus (assembly GCF_059628265.1). Classification (NCBI taxonomy): domain Eukaryota; kingdom Metazoa; phylum Chordata; class Aves; order Tinamiformes; family Tinamidae; genus Tinamus; species Tinamus guttatus. Next base: position 4,027,984 of record NW_028288822.1, on the reverse strand, counting down.
GACTACACAGAGCAAAACTGCCATGCCCATTTCTTTTCAGTGTAGGAGGATCCTAAACGTGAATGTCTTTGTTATTTCCATGTTCTTTTTTTTTTCTTTTCTTAGTGAAGAGGGGAATGCCTCTTCCTTATTGGTATTGGTCTTTGCTCTACAAATAGGATTTATTTATCCTCTTAAAAGGGACTATTGTAAAATAGGATAAAACAACTTATATCAACTCTCCAATTGATCAAATTGAAGAAAAATGTTAATTCCAAATAAGCAGAAGCATTTTGTTTTCATTAAGAAAAAATGTTTGGCAGAAATCTTGAACAATCTTTTCTTAGCTAACCCTTCAGTATTTGTAAAAAAGAATCATTAAATTGTTTGGGAATAATAATTTAAGTGAAAGGTTGAAGCACTGTTCAAAAGCATTGAAATGAAGATGTCCTTATTTCCAGAAAATGCTCTATTTTTTGTACTCAGATGTTTCTGAGTCTAATGAAAATTAGAAGGAAACGTCTTGCAATATGGCCAGTCCTGTTCTTCTACAACTTCTTCACTGACTTGTGGCATAATCATTAACTTTATAGAAGGACATAATCAAGTGCCTCATTTGAGAGATTCCCATTGGGAGTATCCACCTGATCATTCCCAAAGGATTTAACTGAACCCAAGTACTGAACCCAATTGTTCATGTGAGAACAATTTAATAAATCAGGCACTTAAGGCCAGAATTCTTCAGCAGAAATATTTTGATTTTACTAAGGAGACTGCAGAATGATACATGTTTTACTGACATCACAATCAAAACTATGCATCATTACAGCATTTGCTTAGTCAGAAGGTTCTTAACGTAGAAACAGCAAAACGTACCTGAATTTTACCAGATTTTAAAGCAGCAAACATGCATTGGGCTGTATTAAAGGCATGCCTCCAATTATGATAGGCAACATTTTTCCGATAATTTTTCTTTACACTTAAAATCCATCTGCAGAGAACCTTTAAGAAACAGTAATATGTAGTTAGCTGCAAAGTCTGATTTTTTTCTTTTTATAAAATAAGAAACACATGGTTACAGTAACTAATTTAGTCTCTTCAGTATGTAACATGGGTGGCTGCGTTTTTTTTTTTTTTATCATAGAGGGCTAAATGTTAGTCAGTTGCATTGCTGTTGATCCAGAAAATGAGTTACGCTGAGCTAAGTGGGAGGAAAAAAAGGTTTGCTTGTAACCACTATTTCGTAGAGACAATTAATTCTTGAGTTATAGAGATTACTTAGGAACTGTTTTGAAAATGATCGTGTGTTTTTTTTCCACTCATATCAGTTTGTCAAAAGACAAACAGAATTGGACTTTGGAAACAAGTAAGTATGATATAAAGGTACTGATTACTATATTGCAGGATAGTATCTTTTTTAATGATTATTGTGTAGATTTTATGTACATAAGTACATATGTAGAAGGAAAATATGTCCTGACTGCTTTGCAGAACAGATTTACAAATTGTGGATTGTATTTCAGTTTTATGAAAGTGCAAACTATAAAGGCCAGAGTGTATTTTGATGTATGCTGGAACAGATCTCTTAGCTTAAATGGATATATCATACTGTTTTGTGTTATGTCTGTTTTGAGCATCTAATTTGGTTTAAGATTATTTTTAGGGTTTGTAGTGAAGGAGTCATGTCATATGGACAGAAAAGGATGTCTAGTATCCATCCATCCAAACAGAAGACAAGAGCAGCAGTATTCTGTATCTTTCTACAATGAATTAAGAGTATCTTGCTACTTCTGGTGTTTTTTAGGTCTATTAAGGAAAGAGGAAAGTGTAGCTTCAAAACTGTTAATGCTCTGTTGTTTTCATTGAGACATATAATTGTGTCTGTTGTCACAGTGTTACCTTGTTGATGCAAATCTATAAGGATTACTCCATTAGGAAGCAGAAGTTCACCCATTTCTGGGCTGCCTATCACCGTAACTCTCCTTTATTGAAACATATCCCTTAAAGAAGTACAAGTTCCTGGCATTACTGCAAAATGAAACTTTCGCACTGTGGTATTGAAGAGATAATCCTAGATAATATAATACTTCTGTCTGCCCTTATGCTTTGCTAATCTAAAAGTATATATAAATTGATCTAGAAATTAAATATCTCTTTTCCCCTTACTAGTTTACCTGCCTATTTCCACAAATATATAATGGAATTTCTACAGCTGCATAAGTAATCCCCTGTAGGCTTATTTCATTATTTTCCTGATAAGTTGTCTCATTATGTGAAATAGCATTTGACAGTAGTCGTACCTCATGCTTCATTTGGAAATTTTGCACCAGGTTGAGGTCTGTGAACATTCGAATTGTGCACAGGGTTGTTTCAAAATCCGATAGTTCAAAATCACTGAAGTTGAAATCAGTTAAGTTGAGAGATTGTGCAGATGGTACTACAGCAGCCTAGAGAAGAACAAGGGAACAACATTTAGCAATGGAAAAGAGAAAGCATAATATAACTGGAGAAAGAGTAGTGCAATCTAGTCATTTTTTCTTTTGTTTTATCTTTCTTTAATCTTTCTTATTTGCTTCTTAGAATTGACATATGCTTCTTTTTTTTTTTTTTTTTTTTTTTAACTCAAGCAAACCAGTCTGTTACCTAAATCACCTAACACAAACTGTAACCAAGAATATATGTGAAAATAAAGATCTGGGAAATAAAACAGTGAAATTAAATGTTTGGTTTTTCGGATGGGCAGAATTCAAAATCAGTAATTGCTGGCATTTTTTTTTCTAAAAATAGTGAGGAAAGACATGTCTGTAGCTAGAATCATAGAACCAGAGAATCATAGAATGCTTAAGGTTGGGAGGGACCTCTAGAGATCATCTAGTCCAACCCCCTGCACACGCAGGGTCACCCTCACTTTTAAGAAGTTTTTCCTTAAGTTCCTGTGAAACTTTTGGTGCTTCAGTTTGTGGCCATTTTCTCTAGTTCTATCAGTGGCCACCACTGAAAACACAGAGTATCTAGCAGCATCCATATCCAGCATTATTGTACCCTGAATCTGTCCATAGGCAGAGCTTTCTCAGGGCTAGGATTCTGTGATCAAATTATCCTTAAAAGGTTTGGACAGTGTTTCTGAGTAAGATCCCGTTTTTGTGAATTTGTTTTGAAATTCGGAATTCTAGTCTCATCCATGAGGCCCACTGACGATGGCCTGTGCTGTAAGCTTTTATAATGGCTTAGAAAGCGTTGGTTGATATGGGCCAAGATTGTGCTAAGAAGCTCGTGGTCAGTGAAGCAGCAGGGGTGATCAGTGGTGCCACAGTTTTGTTTTGTACGGCTGTAAAGGTGCAGCCACAGAGATTAAGGCAAGTGATAAAGAGAAACCATTAGCAATGAGGAGTGCATTGTAGCATCAGTACCTCTGTATGAGTGAGCAACAGCACATCCGGACTGAGGCTTAACATGCATGTGCTGCTAACTGTGCCACATCTAGGCACTACTGCCTCTCTCGTGTATGAGCAGCAGTCTAGGGCCTTGTTTTGTGGCACCTTGCCTTGTCTAGTCCTGTCCCACTGCGCACTACCCGTCTTGTGATCCCCTGCGTCTCTTCCTCTCCATCCCTCCTGTTGTCCTTACCATAGCCATGATGCCGTCTGCTCAACACCTCCACTTCAGCGAGAGAGCAGGAGGGAGTGAGCTCTGGCTATACATTGAACAACACTTGAAATCACAGCTTTAGTTACTCCTAAGGCAGTGGTTTCTAAACATACAAATAGATATGAGTAGAACAGGGCACTGCATAGAAAAGTAATCACAGAAATGAAAATAATCATAGAATTAACAATTAGAGAACTTCTGTGAAAAGCCATAAAGCTGCACCCATATTGTGGAAGTCTGAAATATAAAAAATACAAAAGTACAAAATTTGGACTTAATAATACTGACTGATTTGGAGTTGACATGAATACTGCATCAGTGAGTACTGTCATATTGTCACTTCAATTCTTGAGAATGATAGTAGTGTATTTGTATTTCAGTTTTTCCGGTAAGTTCCAACTTAGGCTTCGTTCTTTTATTTCTGAAAATATGATACCTGACATGCAGGGACACATATGGGTAAGGGGCTGCCTTTCATTGTTTCACCTCTTGATAAAGCATTTCTAAAGGAATAGTAAAAAATTCAATTACCGCTGTTACCTGCAGCTCCCTCGTTTCCTCCTCAGCAGCAGAAGCGTGGTATGAGAGAACCTGCAGGAAGAGAAAAAGAGCCCGTAGTACAAACAAAGTGCAATTCTATAAAAAGCTCTTTCTTTTCTTTTCTTTTTTTTTTCCCCCCTAAAGCAGAAGTTACAGCCTGCAGCTGCAGTCCTGCAATGCACTGCACTTGCTGAAACCAAGGGTCCATGCAAGGCCTCTGCTGGTTCTAAGGGAAATCTCAAAAGGCATCTGGGGAGATATCTGCAGCTTTTACAAATCTCACAAAGTCTTCTTGATTTAACTAGGCCAACAAAATGTAAATAGTTTCTATAAATGAACAAAGAACTCTGATTTTCTCTTTGGAAAGTTTTCATGCCCCACTTTCAAAGACAAATAATTCAAGGAACAGCTATAATTATGGGCCTGACATTGTTGCCATAATAATCCTTTCAGGGGTTTACTCAGACATAAAAGAGTTTTGTCCTAGCTGAAACTTGGCAGAAAAGTCTGAAAGAAAACATGGTTCTTTTTAAATTAACCAAATAGAATCGTAGAATCACAGAATGCTTAAGTTTGGAAGGGACCTCTAGAGGTCATCTAGTCCAACCCCCCTGCACACGCAGGGTCACCTAGAGCACGTGGCACAGAAAGCACGAAATCAACTTACATTTTCTAGCTGTAAAAATGAACAGAACATTGAAATGAAGTTCCTTTTAGCATACATGCAACTGAAAGAATAACTATTTTATGAAGAAGATGTTTTAAATGTTAATTTATAGGATTTTTCTCATATTGGAATTTGCATGTATGGACTGACCATAGTATCTGAGAGATGTTAAAGTAGGAAAAATACTAATTAGTCTTAAACAAACAGCTCATCTCTTTTAAAGCACTGAAACTATTTTGACAATAATATTACCACCTTTTCTTATCACTAAATACATACTTATTTGGGAGTTTTAATGTTTCTTTTAGAGGCTACAAGGCACATTTTAGGAATTCTGTAAACTCTGTGTTTATATAATGAACGTTGGATGATCCAAAGTCTACAAAGTTTTGACTTCAGCCTCAAGTTATCAGCACAGAGTAATTCAGCTTCTTAGGCTAAAATCTTGTTCAGCCATTAAACAGAACAGTATCCAGCTCAATGACAGGGACCAGGTGACATTCCTCTTTATATGGTTTGATGAAGTCTGAGAAATTGCAGTTTTCTCAGACAATAACCCTGCCATTACTCCACAAACAGGACTGAGCCACAAACATCACAGAAAACCTCTGAAAAAAAAAACAAAGGAAGACCCTAATCCCCCAAACCATTTCCTTTTCCTATGCAACAGAACAAACAAGCTATGTTGCCAACATGTTGCCTTATATAGAGGAAAAATTGAATTCAACACTAAATATAATAAAGTTAAAATATAATACCAATAAAATAGTGTGCAGGCAAATATGGAAACAATCAGAACAACAGTGTTTCTGTGCAACTCCAGGGACCAAATGCTGTTCTCATGTGAGAGAACAATTTCTGCTGAGCATTTAAGTGAGTGGCAGCAGTTATATGTAGAACAGGCAGGGTATGGTGAAAATTAGAACCTGTACTGCACCAATTAAAGACCACCAAGATTTTGAGCTTACCTCTAATGTTACCATCTGCTTGGCCATGGCTCTTTCTACAGCTTCGTACATCTGTGTATTCTGGATTCCCAAGCCACAGAAGATGACAAATGCTTCCAGGAACTGTTCATCATTTCTGTTGAAAGCCTTGATTTTGCCTGAGTTTTCTTCCATCTTATTCACAAGCTGGCAAACCCCTAACCAGGATACCAAAATTGAAAGTTGTAATATAGAGAATTGCCAAACCATCACCTTATTGTAGGAACATCAACAGAAAAAATAAGGTTCTGTTTAGCCTACAGTACAAATCAATAGTACACGTGGAAGTGACAAATGAGAATACTACAGAATACACCCCAAATTCTTTTAGAATGATTTCACTGTATTACAGAACAAATACTTAAAATACTATATACTGTTTAGCAAACTCAAAAATATTTATCAGGATTTATAAAGCAGAAATGTCAGGCTTTACAGGCTTGATTATCTTGCAAAATTCTAGGGTAGTTTTCATCCTGACTTTTATTATTAATTGTATTCTAGATTGATTTAATCCCTAAAGACAATTTGTCCTTTGGAGGCTAATTAAATTTTTGTAACCATGCCAGAAGAACATTTATGAAAGTCAGAACAGTGGTACACAGAGTTTTCACTTCCTTCTTTGAGTCAGTACGGGATTTTTTTAATGAACTAAACAGAAAATACTGAAGTTGAGGTTCAAAGTTCAATTATACTTGATGATTCTATGAAGATCCGACTACATTACAGCCTGGTGCAAAGCATATAGTCAAGGGAAAGTCTCCAACTGCATTCAGCTTGTTAGCAAACTTGTTGGTGTTTGCATTTGTTTATTTTTTTTCATTTGTCTTTTGTTAATATTTCCTAATGATTCCATTCAGTATCAGAATTTTTTGCGCACATGCCATTGAGGTGTCTGACATAAAACTTCTACCAATCCTTGCTTCAACTAGAATACCTGGTTCCATTTTAAGAAAAGGAAAATTCACATATATACCTCGCCTTAGCTTTCCCTAATGGATTGCAGTTTCTGCTAAGAAATCACAACGTGAATTAAAGCAGCTTCATTGCAGGTATAGAATGCCCTTGGGCAGCAGTGTTGTGAGGATTATTGTTATCTTAAATACAACTGCTTTTTACCATTTTCTATTTTTGAAGGGGAGAATAAAAGCTGCAAATAATTATCTCAGTGAAAACCATAGTTTAATTTGCTATGAATTGCTACTACTCATGAATTTGCATACTACATTTTATGAAGAACATCTTGCAGTAGAAACAGTAATCTATTAAATATATATTAAACCAGTAAAAATGAAAGGGAAGATAACTCTTTAGTAGGATGTTTCCAGAATATTGTTACTAATTTTTATGTTTCCTTGCTTCAGCAAGATTTACATTGATATAGGAGAGCAGGACCTGCATGCTTGCCTCAGGTACTTAAAGTTTGCCACTATAAGGTCTGCAAAGCCAGATGTGCTCTCTGCTTATGGATAAGGAAGGAATTGTAACGAATACTATTTTACATCAGTGAACATAATCAGCAGCTACCATAAGGTTTTTGAGGGCTCATGATTTTTTACATGGGAATATATCTACTATTTTAGCATTCTTCATTTTTTGATTAAAATAACCCTTCAGGTATTTCATTAAAGGAAAGAAAGTCAGTGAGGGATCGTGTGTGGTCTTCCCTTTTAACAGAATGTAGAAGTATTAGAAATAAAATGCTGTACACATGAGAACAGTGTTTTTAGAAGAATATTGGCCTTCTCTGTACAAGCTTTAATGTGAAAATATAAGAACACTATCCTGATGCTTATGCTATCCTGGAAGAACACTGTCCTGGAACTTACTTTTTGCATGGGATTCTGCTCTAAAGAGATGACCTGTAAACTGGTGGGGTGGGAATTGTCATGTCTGAATATTGCGAACAGAATTCTGAAATTCAGCAGACTGAAACTACTACATAATTCAATCATAGTAAAAATACAAAATTTCAGGAAAAAAGAAATCACTAAGAATGAGATTAACTTTTTCCTGGCAAAAAGAAGCTGACTGTCTTCTCTGAACTCACTCTTCAATATCTGTTTAGTCCTACTTAGGAAATTACAATCATTTCCATAGCAATGGTGATATAACAAACACAAGATTTTTAAGACTCAACAGAATAAGACACAAGAGCAAATGAACTCTTAAAAGACACGGATTTGGGGTATCTGTAAATTCCTCTTAAAAATGAAGATAACTACATGTATCTTCATTACATGTATCTTCAGTACAGTAAATATACTATGTAATGTATAAGAAAAATACTCTTTAATTGAAACAATTTCAAAAGCTTCCCCAAACCATCAAGGGGTCCATACCCCAGAGTTAATCTTGTACTGACATATACTTACAAAACCACAGAAAGATTCTATAAAGTTTTCACCTGAAAAATGCACAAGTCAGGAGAATAAAAAAGGTTTTTTTTTAATTTCTCTTGCTAGTCAAATTTGCTTGGTTGTGTTGTGGACAGCTTCTCCCCCCACCATTTGCTCCACTTCCACTCCCCAGACTCTGGTCTCAAAAATACTAATCTTAAAAATAAAAAAGGAGACCTATAATTTTCTTGAATAGCATACAGTACACTAAAGCAACTTCTAGGGATTGTTCCCAAGGCAGCTTCTTGCTCTATTAAAGATATGAACATTAGCTAGGCTATGGAACCTTAAGAGATTTTGAAGAATATTTCATATTGACAATTATTCAGATTTGAAAAGCCCACAAAAATCAATAGGCCAAACTGAAACATTCAGTTTGAATGCATATGAGCATGAATGCATCCACAGCATATGAGATCAGATGAAACTGTTTTATCAGTAGCTAATAACATAATGAAATAGCTATAGTTAAAGCCCCAAGAGTTCAATCTTCATTTTGGTCTTCCAGGTCTGGTAGAATATTTGAAGGAAAAAAAATAAAAGCCTCTTCATAGAAGAAGCTGGCATCAAAGGAAACTTCGCAGAACTAATTAGGTAGCAATGTATGTCTGCTTTGGGTCTTCAAAAAATATGTCTTCTTAGAAAAAGGGCCTCATATTTATTGCAGACATTGATTAGGCTGAATTGTCGTAATTTACAATGATAATTACTTGAAGACAAAAAGATGCATCTTTGAAACTCTTGCCAAATTTTGTAAAGATGAAGATGCTGAACTCAAACTGCTATCTAGAAATCAGTACATTCTGTATGCTTGTGGAACTTACTGATGCCAGGAAAACAAACTTGCATTTATTCTACTCCCCTTAGGACAGAGAAGTCCTGGTAATTTTCAAAACCATGATCCTCCATTGTCTAAAGTGAATCTGAAATCCAGAAAAAGTCTTACAACTCATTAAGCTTATTGCCTGAAGTGTTGTTAGGACCTAGTCCTCAAAACTATTTAGGTGTATACTTATCTTTGAGGATCCGGACCACAGCCACTTAAGTATTTTTAGGGAATTAAAGACAATTAATCTTCTAAGTCTCCATACGGCTCTAGGCCTTTGTGGACCTAAGTGATGTCAAAATATTTCTGATATTTTTACCTCAGGAATCCAGGGGTGATATGGCCACTCTTTAACATAGAAGAAAAAACAGAAGGAACACAGGAGACACTGCGGCAGGTATTTAGAATAACTTTAAGCACCTAATCTAGTGTTTTAAAATAGGATTGTAGACACAGATAGAAGCAGGTACCTCTGAAAGGCAATTCACAGCACCTAAAGTGAACATCACTTAGTCTTCTAACGTGTGTAGTTTTCGCAGCCAAGTCTCCTTGCAGGAGAACAGCAGTGCCCGTGCCGCTGAGCTTGCCTTCCCCAGGCTGCCGCCGCTCTTCCGCAGAGCGCAGCACTACCGGCCTGGAGAGCTTATTTACTGGTACACATTTTCTGCCTTTCACTGCCGTTTGAAAGGCTTGCACAAACAAGAATGAGATCTGTCCCTCTGAACAGGAATCTATGAAAATAATTTTACTTACAAAATTTTATCAAATGTGAAGAAACTATAAAACCAGAGAAATATCACAGAGGGCTGTAGATGGTAATTTGGTACTTAAGCAATTTATAGTCAAGTTTGCAATAGTCTTAGTCATGATAAATAGGGATTTTTTCACATGCTTTTTGATTCCATGCTGCCAGGGTTTAACTGTGGAGCATGTAGCATGCTTCTTCCGTGAAATGTACAATTGTTTTTGTAAAGTTACCCACCTATCACCTTATTCTTTTTTCCGTTTTTGATTGGTGTACACAGCAAACTCGTTATGTGTTGGTTTACATTTTCTGCATTGTCATTCTGTTAAGCAAATAAAAAAAAAATACAGTTACAATATTACAGACAAATTTAGTTCAAGTGTCCAAAGTGAAAAAAACTGCAGAGCTGAGATCTGTAACTGTTCTTGGTCTACATGTCTACATACTCTTTTTTTCAAAGAGTTTTGCACATCTTTGGCTACTCATTATAATAAACATTGCATTTGATACAAGCATTGGTGAATAATAATACAGATGTTGGTAATCATTCAGTAGGAGTTTACAGTGATTTGTGGCCATGAGCTACTTTGGTAGCAGGTTTTTTCATCAGAAGATACCTCTTCCATTAAAATGACACTTGTGCACACTTGCAATATACCAGTGACCGAAGAAGATGTCATAAAAGAACCATGGCTACACCTGGCATTCTTATTATTATGCATTTAATGATACTAAAATTTTCAGCAGCTGTTTTGATTTGTTCAAGATTCCTTAATTAAAGAGATCTTTAATCTAACATGGCTATGAAATATGCCTTAGTGGGTGAAAGCATGATCCAAAGCATGACTAATTTTCTAAAAAGGTCAACATTTCTGCAGTCTTGTCTTTGCTGTGAGTTTATCTCGTGTTCCCAGTGAAGGAAATTGATTTATTTGGGGCAGGGAAGGGAACGGTGAAACAAAAAGACAATATATTTTTTTCCAAATATCCAATGTGAAAAGTTGTTAATTCTTTTCTGTTGCGCTTAGTCCTGGAGTAACATGGCAGTTGCTGAGAGAAATATGGTCCTATCTCTGACTGCATGTGAGGCAAAAAGGTATGCACTAATATTTCAGATCCAGAGATTTTTTGTTTTAATATTGCTGCTTTTATCTGTGGTGTTGTGCAAGTGGAGTGGTCTCTGCAGGCAAATGCACAAATGCTTATAATGGGAAAAGGAAGGTAGGATTCTTTGGAGAAAATCTGAAAGCTAGATCGAGCTAGATACTTCACATAACTCCAGGAATTTATTAATTAGTAGCTGATTATCAAGAGAAGAGATGGAATACCTGACAAGTAGAATTTCCTGTTTCGTGAACTGTGGTCTGGGAAGATGACATACCTGTGAAATTAGCTGTAAAAGAGGAGCTCCTGTATCTCTCCCTTGACCTCTCTAGCAAGGCCAGCTGAGAAACACTGAAGTCGAGCTGTTTTATGGCTACTGTGAGGAGAACCTGCTGTTTCATAGTGAAGTTCAGATGCATCATAATTCAAATTTGACTTGACTGGATACATGACCATAGTGCATAGTGCTTAAAAATGCCTGACATTCATTCCTAAATGAACAGGAAGGAGGCTGTATAAATGAACAAGAGCAGGGGTAAATGGCTAAAAGAACTGGTATAGATATTCAAGCTTTGTCTACTCTGCATTAATTTTGTTGATTTATGGAGGAACTTGTACATCAGGGTGCTAAGGCTTGGAAGGACAGCAGGGAAGGCACAAGCTAAGTAGTCTGAACTTGAGGGAGGCAACAACAGGCCTCTGTCATGTAAAAAATGAGCTCTGTGCTCTGTCTAATATAACCACATAGGTGGTTGAGGCCACCCAAGCAGCTAAAAAGCACCAGTGTTTGTTCGTAAATTGAGTAAGGATGTCATTGAGTGCTCTAAAGAAAGTGGCAAGCCAGGGTGTTAGGGCACCAGGTACATCTTGGACTTCCCTCGTGTCAGGGTACCTCAGCTTTAAGAAGTCTTGAAACTGCTCCTATTCAGTGGTGGAGGTGCAGTCACAGTGACTGCATTGACAAAGCGGAAGGCTCTTGTTTGGAATGACTCTCAAGGGTTTTGTTTTGTTTTAAAATGTCTTCAAATAGCAGTCTGTTTTTTATTGATATAATACAGAACATCCACCTGATTCTGCTTTTAGATTCCACTCTCTCAGTTAAGACTTTGGGTCTTACACTGTGAAGTGCTGAGCTCTCGATTCCTGTGTCACACAGTCCTTCATAGAATCCCACTCTAGAACAGCAGTGACCAGCAGTGAAACTTTGCACAGGCAAAAGGGGAAACAAAGGTGTGAACCTGCCCCTCCTTTCCACTTACTGAAACAATCACACTGTATTTACTGACCTTCACATTGTGCAACTCAGAATAAAGAGTTTGGCAAAAACTGAACTGCTCCTGTAATACCACCTCCTTCCTCTTATTACCTTCTACCTGAGCCCCTCCAGATAAAAGGCTTAGATATAATGAACAGGTATTTTTCTAGCTTCTGTATTGAGAGAAAAATAGTTAGAAGTTTGCTTTTTGTTGACAATGACTTTAAAAGGCATCATGACTTTAGCCTGAATCTTGCCAAGTGATCTTTCCTCCTAATTCTCTCATGCCTGTGCGCTCACTCAACACACCATACCACAAGCTGACACCACTTGAAGCATGAAGCATAAGCTGCCAAAGAAATGTGAAGTTGTTCCTTTTTCAAAACAGCAAAGAATTTGTATCCATAACATTAATCTTTGCCAGAACAAGAGAGAAAGGAGGGAACGAAAGGAAAGGAACTTCTAGACCCTCCCAACAACCACAATAAACTACAGAGGGTTACTTTGAAAACCTCCAGCTGTTCTTTGCTGATGCTTTCCTTACAACATACTGAGCTACCTCTCAACCTTGCAGTGTGTATTTATTGACAAACAAATGTTAGGCTTTTTTAACTAACGTTGTAGAAAAAACACTGATTACCTTGCTCACTGAGTATTGTATCATTTGCACATTGATAATGAACTCGATAAAAAAAACTCTGCCTTCAGTTAACAAAACAGGAATAACAAGAGGAAACCAAAAAAAGATTGAAAAGAAAATTAGAAAAATGTTTTCCATTACTGAATTTCAAACCTAAATGTATTTTACTTACAGTCCAGGGAAATCTTCCATCTTTACAAACATCTGGGATGTTGAGTGGCTCCATTGTATTCTTGACATATTCAGCATACATATAATTGATTTTGTTTGTATCATAGTCCCTGTAAGAGAGAATATTCCTATTATATCTGTCATATAGCAATGGATTTTTTTCCTGTATAAAGTCAAGGAAGATATAACAGTACCTATATGATGGAGCTGATTTCAAATCCTGTCTCCTAATCCAGCTGCCATCAGCATTCCATCACAAATCTACCATGTCATTTATACACTACACCATTTTTTTACTTTTCTAAAATGTTAAAGAAGCCAGAAACACCAATTTAAGAAATAAAGAAACTGGCTTATGTAGATGAAGGATAATGAATGGACAAAAGAGTTGCTAGTGAAATTATCAGAACCTTTTAAAAATAATATTCTTTCACAAATCTGGAAAAATTCACCATCAGGTAAAATTCACTGAATGCGGCTGGTAACACCATGAATTTTCTGATTCTAAGTTCATTTCAAATGTCTTTTGAAAGAAAATTTGCGATCAGTTGTTTGAGGATCATATTATTGAAACAATTTCTTATTTTCCAAATCAGGACATCTAAAAACGTATCATTACAAAATCAATCATTTCTCTCCTATTTTTATAGCCATGATTTATTTAATTTAATGCATTCAATTCTATTGACCCACCCCTCCTGTTTTGGAGAAGGACATGTCTTAATATGTGCTCATTCCCATCAAGTCTCTGCAGTTTCCCTCTGATACTGCATTTTACTTTAGTTATCCTTCTCCTTTAAGTGCATTTCCAGGGGATATTGCCGTACTGGGGAAAAGGAACTGTTCTCTCATTATTTACCTTGGCAATATATGATGACACCCTGCTATTCTGGAAACCCATCTGATTTGGGGTTTACTCAGGGTCCTTGATTATACAATCAGCAAAAAAATTTCTCTCATAAGCAATATTTCCCATCTGTGTCTGTACTTGTGTCTTCCCAAACCCGTGACCTTAGAGCATAGTAAAAGTTTAAGTCTGGTAGCTGAGTCATAGTACAGGCCTTAGCATAAGGCCTCACGTAACTGAGTGCTCTCTGCTGAACAAGATTTAGATATGCAATTAAGTCTCCAGCATTCCCTCCCTATCAGATATAATAGCAATTTAATAGTGGCCCATGCAAGCAGTAAATTAGATTTGGAGCACATTAACTAGTAAGCATAAAAGGAATAATGAATAGAAAAGATACATTCTATCACTTTGTCATTCTCATAGTATAAAGGAAGAAGTAAACAGGAAATTTCCCTTTTATCCCTGTGAGCTTGCTAGCCTTTTGTACTTCTCTAGTTTCTGATCACATATTGTCTAAGATGGTTAATAAAATCTTAATAAAATCATAAGCTTAATAGTTTTTACTTGCTTATGCCACACTCTTGGGAATTAACTTTCAAACATGCATAGTTTTAAGTTCATTGCAAAAAAGGTCTAGTGGATAGAGAAATCTTCACTTCCTTTCTAAACACTATACACATAGTAGTGCATTTTATATGCAACTATGTCTCTGTCTTTTGACATTATTTGAACAGCTTTTTATGACAGAAAGCTAACAGACAGTAATTTTCAAAAACAGAATACAGAGGTTTGGACTATGTATGGAAACTATTTAATTTGTGTTTTTGAATTCAATCGTTCCTAACTCCCTTCGTCCCAACTGAATTTCTTGATGGCTTCTTGAAAACAACTTAAGGACTTTAGTCAATCAGTCATGTTCTCTGACTCAGTTTCCCTATATATAATATGAGAATAGTGTTTATGCTTTATTACAAGTATATACCCTTCATTTACAGAATTTTGATAAAAGTCTTAAATAGAAGTACTAAGACCATAATATCTACTAGAGTAGATGTATCTACAGTAGACAGCAGTCTATACAGATTTTTTAGAGAACAAGAAGAAAAAGATATTTACATAAGTTAGAATTACACTATAAAAAACAGAACTACAAAACTATGATTTTCATAGGTACTGACATGTGGCAAAGAGAAGAGAATACACCATATTCTGCATTCAGTATGACCTTTTTGGGGCAACAGAAGTTGTATATGTATATTTCAGGGCAAATCCTGCTCCATAGAAAATAGAAGTAATATAAAAAAGGGTAATTTTTTCCTGGAAAGGACCTTAAAACCTAATTTCTTCAACACTCTCCTGTGATATACCAAAGTTTAAATATATTGTTTTACCTCTTCAGATTTTCAGCTGAATCTTCTAATTCCTCAGATTCCATGTGAAACACACTAGAAAATGAATCCTGAAATATAAGAAGGATTTTTTGGGGGGTGGGGGAGGGGGTACAGAGGTAGATTGGAACAAGTCATAATAGCAGTCATGAAGACAAAACAAAAAAAAATGTTGTGATTATCTACACTAATCTGTAATAAAGGCAAGTATAAAATTATTTAACTGCATTTCACATCTAGAGTCAATAAATTGGGGTCCTACCACAAAAATATCTTTAAATACATCTTTAAATATCACTGAAGTCTCTTCACTGATCATTCCCTCTGAAAAGAATTGCCTGTGCACTTGCGTGCAGGAGTGACTCTCCTACACTGAGAAAAGTGATGATGGCAGATAAAAAAAAAGCGAAGACAAGAGCCATGTCTGTGCCACAGGACCTGCAAATACTACCTCACCTCCAGGTCTTAGTATACCCATACCCATAAAGAAGAGTCAAAGTAAAACTAGGAATGCCAGGTCAAGGCCGAGGCACACAATATCCTGCTTGTTGTTAGGCAGACTATTTTCCAAAGAAAAGAAATACAGGTGGGCAGATTGGAAAGGAACTGTGCTTTGCTCCAGTGAGCCAGGATCCTGAGACTCTCCACGATCCTGTTTAGATACTCCCTGTGTAGATAAATACAAAAAAAAAAAGAAAAAGAAAAAAAAAAAACTGTCAACACTGTCAAGAGTCATTCTGCACAGCAAGTAAAGGCCACATTGTTTTTCTTCAGCCTTTTCTGTTTTTCCTTCCTTTCTCAATAGCCAAAAAAATGAGTTATGGAACAGTTGTACATTCAAGATCTATGCCATAAGAGAGCCGCCACACCGAGTGGAAGAATGGGGAAGAGCCATGTGGGGAACTTCAAGCCTTAATTTGCCAACAGGCAATGCAACTTGACTGCATAAAATACCAGAATATGGCCTACGCAAAGACCTAAGCCTCCCAAATCGACACCTAACCTGAGTGATTCTATGGAAGCAAAGGCAGAACATGCAAAGGCTACAGAACATACTTTGGGGAGGAAATGCTACCCAGGCAGAGGGGGGAAGCCCCTGGTCCCAGGGATAAGCACTTCTGTCTCATACTACTCACAGTACAATCTTCATCCACTATAAAAATGGTACACCCTTGCACTTGCATGAAGGATATTATAGTGGCAGCTATTTTCTTCAAAATTACTTCCAAAGATTGCTGCTCTTCAAAAATCAGGCTAGCAAGATCAAGAAGCACCTGGAAAAAAAAGCCCTTTGTGACAATTTGACTAATTATGTTAGCAATAATAATAATCACTAATTTCTTTGATTATTCCCATGAATCAATGAAGTCAGCTTGTACTTGTGTGACAAAAATTAAGTTTTGGCTTAACAATCATTAATACCCAGTATGACAGCTTTGATGGAAGAAGCATAGTTAGCTGTCTGAGGTTTCCAGTGAAAGAGACGAAGACACTTAGGCACTAATAGGCCAGTGAGCTAAGGAATTCATCAGGGAAAACTTGTGAAGTTCAAGCAGCACACAGTATTTTGTCCTTTGCAAATCTAATGGTTTCCAGTGGCTCGTGTGTGTATATTGAAAATAGCAAAAATGATACCTAAATTACTTAAACCTTTGAAGAGAATTATTAGCTGTTGCAATTCTAGTAGATCCTAATGAACTTTGGTGAAAATACTGTTACAACGCAGTATGGCAAACCTCTCAGCTGCAGTCAAATTATAT
Source organism: Tinamus guttatus (assembly GCF_059628265.1). Classification (NCBI taxonomy): domain Eukaryota; kingdom Metazoa; phylum Chordata; class Aves; order Tinamiformes; family Tinamidae; genus Tinamus; species Tinamus guttatus. The sequence goes on along the minus strand of NW_028288822.1, from coordinate 4,011,026 downwards.
TCCCTCTTTCCCCCACAATGGAATCAATTTGAAACATTATCCAAATTTCTACCAGTTTACTAACACTGATAGTCACTTGGTAACTCAAACCTAACAGAAAATTTTAAAACAACTGCTACTTAGTTACTTCTTCAAAACCTTTTCATACTGAACTTGGCAGATATATTCTACCCATAAAGGCCATATTCTACCCATAATTAACCTATCAGTAATACAGAAAGAAGCAAAATACAATTACATTAATTAGTAGAAGATTTAGTTTTGTATCATTCCTGAAAATATTGTGACTGTTTACCATACCTGGTTACGTCTGTTTTCAAGCAAAGATGTCTCATACAACTGAGCGTTGTGAAGAACAATGCCACAAAATGCCAGATAAGCAGCAAAATCCTGAAGACAAATAACATCTAATGAAGATACTGTCTCACAGCATCTTAACACTATTCAAAGACAAGCTACTAAAATATCTTCTTGTTTTCTCCTTGAAGTATTGATTGATTTTAAAATTTTTTTTGGTGACATTCAATGCTGGCATTCCCTCAAGATTCTCCTCTCCCTTTTTAAACTCACAGTCTTTGTAGTTTATCCTAGTAAAAGTATGAGTGGAATAAGAAACAACAGAGAGGAATGAACTCATTATGTAACAACACAGATATTACCCAGAAGAGCTGAATTTAGACAATCTCCTGGAAATTCAATCTCTTAGAAAGCAGAAATAAAATTCTGCTAACATAGTAAAGCCAAAAGTTCTTTCCTGTTTGAAATGAGAATATTTCTGATATCCTGCAGATATTCATTATGTACTTTGCTTTAAAGGGGAAAGTTTTAAAAGGGAGAGTATTGAGTTGTTGTTTCTGAGGATTAAGGCAGTTCCTTCCACCTCAGTCCAACCACTCTTGCTATCCCAATCTAAATGCGAAGTTTGTCAGTGTTTGAAAAGCAAATGCAGTATAAGACTTTGGAATTAAGGTGCTTTCTGCACTTCTGGTGGTTTCCTATATGTTTTGTTTATAATTTACCCAAATATTTTTTTTAAAGTTTAATATTCAAAATATGTATTGTTGGAGTTGCCAGTAGACTTAAAATCACTTCATAACGTTATAACAAATGATCTATTAAAAGCTAGAAAACTGTTTTCCAGGATGTACATTTCGAGTAAGTCTGTGTTTTAATGATGTAGGATAGATACTATGCTGATCCAGAAATTAAACCACTCGATATCTATATTTCTCATGACCTCATAAAGCAAGAAATTTACAATGTTACCAGTAATTTTTATGTTTTTGGAGGTATTTAAACTGTAGTGATTTCTTACTTTTTAATTAGCATGAAAAATAAAAATAAAGTCTCCCTCCTTCCCATACAAGAATGGGACAGAGACATTCATCTTTCATACCTTTTCATCTTGTTCAGTGAAAGTCCCATCAATTCCAGATTTCTTATTGATAGCCTGAGCCACACCAACAACCTATTGTATTCAAAACAGAGTAATTAGATGGTATTTAGGATCTGTCTCTGAATTCTGTTTATAGGCATATTTATAGAAGATACTAAATAATCCTTACGTGTATATTTTTGTTTGACTTTTGGAAAAGAGAAAATATTTAAACCTATTTTTCTTTTCAAATGTATTCATATTTCAAATTGCTGAGCATTAATCTGAAATATCAAAAAACAACAACAACAACAACAACAAAAAACAAAAAAGAAAAGTGGGACGTTCTTGGGAAGGTTGTTTTAATCTAAAACTTATTCTACATTCTAGAATAATCCTCTGCCAGAAGGACAGCAGTGGTTTATGCTTCTGTATTCCTAAGCCAGACAATTCAACAGCTCTCGTTAATGTTCCCCTGCTCTGGAGTGGACAAAATGCCCTTCATGCCAAGTCTGACGACGTTTCCATAACGTGGCCTCCTAACTGGAGCTCGGCAGAGGGTCCAGAGTTGGGCTCTATCAGTGTTTCTGCATTGTGGGAAACCAGTCACATGACTTTTCTGCAGAATGGAAATTTTGTACACAGATTTTGTTCTGAGAGACTCAATACTCAAACTAAGGATTTTGTAAAGGTTAAGCTTTTACTAAAACCACAGTAAAGCAACACTGAGAAGAGATATTTTATTATTCTTCAGATGAGTACTTAGACTGTCCTCTTGCCATGGTATGCTGACTATTTTTAAGTATTTTACCTTCAAGAAGGGATTCATGAGATTGGAAAGAAATACAAAGGTAAAAAGGTTAAACAAAGAGTAAAATAATGGTTCACACATCCAGCAAGAAATCTGTGGCGGGTCTAAGAAGCAAAGTTATATGTCCTGATCAACATTTGTGGCCTTTTCATTACATAGTTCTTTCTGCACCTGCCACACTGCTGAAATCCTGTCAAGTGGAATATGTACTAAGATGACCAGCCAACAGGCTTCATAAAATAAGACTGCCACTTAACTTAATTAGTGCACAGACAGTGTGCTAAGGAGTGTTTCCTGAATTAGGAAAAAAATCTATTATTTTTGAAATAATCATAAAGAAATCAACAGCTCCATTTACTATTAGAATGACTTTCTCTGTTGGATGGTCTCCTTTTGCATTATAGCAGAAGAAAATGGAATCAAACATTAACAGAAGCCATATTACACTAAGTCTTATTCTTATAAAATTCTGATTAAATTAATTATGTTAAATTCCTAGCTGGTGCTTTTTAGTATAATCCCAAATAAAACTTGATGTTAAGTTTCTAGACATAATTCTGTGAATTTTGAGATAAAAATAAGATTTCTTATAAAGCAGAAAAGAATCGTGGAAGGACCTTCAATTAAAGTCCAAATTTCTGGTGTTTCTGTAACTTTTTAGTGGCTAACTATCCTCTGTCTAAGTGTGATTTCTTGATATGGGATGTTGGTTTAGATTTAAAAGAAATAAAAGATGAATGCAAGAAGACACAGCTGCTGAAGCATGATGCTGTTGTTACTGCCATTCTTTGTGCACTCCCTGCATTCTGGGGAGATCTCCCAGGAAACCATCTGCCTTGCAAACAGTAAAAAACCCTTTAAAATATAAAAGTGGAATTCAATTTTTTACCTAGTACTGATTCCAGTTTCTAATGCAGATCATAATTCTGAAGTCTGTGTAGGAAGGAGATTAGATGGTTGCTTTGCACTTACTCATTCTCCATCCTCTTGTGACCAGTTTTAAGGCTTGCATTTTATACACACAACACAGATTTAGGGGAGAGGGGAAGAGAAGTGAAACTTGGATCTGTTTCAGAATCCAAGGAAAACAAGAGAATTTAGATGTTCAGAGGAGCTACTGTAAAGATAGAAAACATGTCTTAAAAAAAAATCCCTGGGATAGTAAGTCTCTAGATCTCCACTGCAGTCATGCAGGCTCTCCGTGTGCCAGCTATGACCATTCCATCCTGTAAACTAGGTTAAACTTCTTTTGGACCCTGGACTTCAGTTTATACTTACTGCGCTTATCCTTGTGCTTACATTTTTGTCTTCTTCTAAGTCATAAACTTAACCTTGCAATTTCATAGCACACTAAAATTAGAAGGGAGCAAGAAGGAGATAGGACAAACAGGCTAATTTCAGTTGAGATACTCTTGACTTTCAGTATAAATAAGGTGAAAATGAGAGGCTTTCAAACTCAAATATTTTATCATTCCATTAAAAAGCGTATTTATTTTTATTGTTATAGTACCAATTACTTTTGTCTTCTATTTAATCTATTTGTTACTATGAAAAGTGTTCCTCTCTGTTGCATAAACATCTCCTAGATCATTAGATTATCTCCTGAATCCTCCATCTATTCCCTGGCCTTTGCCTAGTAGAATTCAGTACTCCTGAGACAACTTTGCAAATTGTTACTAATTTGACTTTAGGCTTAAGAGAACTGGAAGAGGTACAGTTTCCTTGACTCCCATTAACTTAAGTTAGAAGTATTTCCTACCCTGTGAACTTTCTCTATGTCATAACAACATACAACTTGGCTCTTCAGCAGGAGACTTCAAATAGTAAGCAAATTCCTTAGGCAGTTTATATGCTTTTATGTTAACCTATATATTCAGAGACTAATGGTTAGGCATTTTCTTCTACCATTGTCTGTCTTCTGATTTTTGGGCTGCTTTTTCTAAGCTTTGAATATTGTGAGGTAAGATTATTTGAATGAGGTCAGAGCCTCTTTAAGGCCTCCAAAAGGTGAGCATTTAGCTCTTGTGGAAGCATGCCCCTCCATGAAGGAAAGCTTAAAAACACTAGGAGGGACAGTAAAAAGACCATATTAATACAACAAAGAGACTCTTTCACATCCCTTCACTAGCACGGTAGCTTTCTCTGACATTAGCAAAGGCACCTGGGGAAACGGCCATTTTGAATCCAATAAAAGGCTTTAACGGAAGGGGGAGAATTAAACTGTTGAAAATCCATTGTTTTCTTGATGATGGTAAAACTTTTATGCAGATGACAACCCTTTTTTTCCTTGGTTCAGTGACATGCTAAGTTTTTAAAGACATATTATTGGTATGTGTTATTTCTTCAGAGAAAATTAACAATTTTGGAAACTATACTGGTCCAAATTCTGACCTCATTTATTTCAATACAAGTTCCAGTGAACTTCTCTAATTTCTGTACAATCTGGTGCAGAGGCAGTAATGAGAAAACCTCAGACGGTATTATTTAGCCATTGGAGTCTTGCCTGCAACCAGGTAATTAGGGGAAGAAGTAGAAAACTCAAGAGGATCTGTTCCTCTTACTAAAGTAATTATGCAACTAGGACAGACGTAAATCACAGGGTAGCGTTTTAGGTCAGAACATAGGCCTGCATTTTAGAGAATTCTAAGCACGATATGAATCTAAATCCTCAATTTTTAGAACTTAACATAAACAAATTTGAAATCACAGTAGGCCCGAACTGCAGCTGGGGAGTTTTGTTTGCTCAGTAGAAAATTTGAATCAAGGGTGGCTGTCACTGCTTTGAGCTCAGCAGTATAGGAAACTTTCTTGGAGACCAGGTGCATTAAAAGTGTGAAATCTTCGTGGTGACAAAGATAATGCATCTCCATATCCGAGATAAAGCAGATTCTCTGCAAGCCTTGGAGAAAGCTGTAAAAAGTGACAGTCCACCCAAACACTTACTAATGAGAACACTGTTGCTGTCTAATAAAATTTTATTATTATTATTATTATTTAAGAACTGTCATCAGCACAATATTTTGCCTTTCTTTAATTCTTTAACAAGCAGGCAATGTGTGGATCTTGTTGAAAGCTGAATCCTATAGTCCTAAGGCAAAAATGCTTGTTTTTTGATTTCTTGTTACTCTCTTAATATGCCTCTGGAATTACCCTCCATATTTACTGGTAGCAGAGAAACCTGAGGCAAAACAAGTAGGCAAGAGGGGTTAAAAACAGCCATAAAGGAGTGACAGCTAGAAACAGGTAAGGAAGGATTCAGGACTGAAGGCAACCAAGACTAAGGGAGTGTAAGGACTGAAATAATTATATATAATTATATGAATAATATCTTCTAATACTAAAATCCCTGTAAGTGTATGGCCACTTCCCTAAGGTAGCCAGTGACCTGCTGTGCTTAATGTGACTTTTTCAAGAACCTTACTCCCAGTTGTACTCCATAGGTAGGAGAGAATGGAGCACAATGTTATACACTATCTCAGTTCTGTTCTGCTCCTAACAAGATCCAGATTTGATATATTAGAAGTGCATAAATGATACATGGAAAGGGACAAAGTGTAGTTGAAGGACCACAGACTTTGGTCCAGCTTCCTTTAAAATCAGCAGAAAAGTTCCCCTTGGTTCAGAAACCAAAGACTTTGGCAGTTACCATTCAGTTCACACAAGACAGGCCTACCACAAATACAAAAAGGAGTTTGGATAATGGAAATGGTTCATTCTCTTATTATCAGTTCGCCAGAAAGAATTACTGGACCACCATCTTTACATGTTCTACCACATCAAAACACAGCTCCTACTTGTACTCAAGCCGCCAGTGTTGCTGGTTATTCTGGAACCTTTCTTCAGCTATATCAGTTACCCAGTTTAATAGAGTGTGATCCACATTACAAAGAGACGTTTATTTTTTAATAATCATTTTCTTTTAATAGCTGTCTCCTACCTCTAAAGGTAGCAGGTGACCTACACTGTTTCTCTTTAGATTATGGCTGATGGCAGTGCTCTGACTTTTATGTGGATTGTTTCCTGCTGCATTTTCTGTACATTAAGATTACAAACGTAAATATGTAAAAGCTATTCTGGCTCTACAGGCAGCTAGCATCCTTTTTATTTCCCCTTTAGCAAAACAAAATACAATTTTGCTTCCTGAGGTTTTATGAGTCAATAAAACTAGCACACAAAGAAAAATGAGACATTAAGCCAAAGAGTAATCACAGAAAGAGGAAAACTTAACTTTCATCATGTTTCAAAGGAGCAAAAATATCCAAATGATAGGATAGCCTAAGTGTTTTGAGACTTCTTCTGCTCTTCTGGTTTTGTGGAAAGCTCTTGTTCAGGTTTAGAAAATGATCCTATAGGTACAGATCTGTATTTACAGACTTTCGGTTTTAATCAAGCAAACTTTCACAACCTCTTCTAGTATTCATGCTGAAACTGTTCAATACAATTCCTAGCAGTTTAGTTACTACAACACATGTGTCAGCATAAACTGAAAATCCACCCAAGCAGCAAATTACTCAGTCCGTGTTGATCTCCATAATCCTGCAGCAAGACTGCTACTGGAACTTGACTGAGTTTGTTTAAAGTTAGCTTGGCTGAATCTGCCCTATACTGTAGTCACTGTGATGTGTTAAAGTTTTCACTGTGGGGGAAAAGAACTTACCCAGGTCGCTGACATCAACATGCCCGATTAACTTTTATAAAATAAAGTTTGGCAAGATACTTAAAAAGGCACTCCTGACCTGTTGGGAAGAGTTTCCCGGTGACATGAGATATGCCACTTAAAATCAAAAACAAACAAACCAAATTACTGGAGTGAGAATAGAATAAAACATTTACCTAGAAGCACGTTCAATCTTATTTCTATTAAATTCTTACTCTGTATTTAATAGAAATTAAACAAAAATAGGATTTAATGAAAATTATTTTACACAGTCAAAAGAAAATATATAGTCATAACAGAGAATTATGTCATTTCTATAGACATTCTGGGCCAAATATGCTGACTGTGTAAATCAGGGACTGTCTTTCCCACAGACACTCTAACTCCTTTACAAAACTAGTGCTTAGAAAACTAATCTCTACTGAGATTTGTATCGAGTCAGGATAACTCATCAAGTTGGTTTAATGGACTAAGGACATCCATTCACTATTTGGGTCTGTTAGAATTTTTTCATAATGAATGTTTATAAAGGTCTGCAAAACCAGATAGCTCCTCAAGGGTGACAATTATTTTCAACAGCTTTTGTAGTCCTTTTTGGGGGGTCTCTGAATCCAAGACCAAACAAAAATCAGAAGAAAATGCCACTGCATTTACTCACTTTATTATAGGAACTCCAGTAGGCAAATCAGTAGCATTTGGAGCTTCTGAAAATTAAAGGTTTAAAGCACACACATTAAGGAATGAAAAGCTTCTTTTTGAGATACACAGTAGAGATTAAAATTCTAAACTGCCACAAACTTAGGACTTCTGCAGCTGGTGTTAAAAATCCTGATTTCTGCAAAAAGAAACTGTAGCACTAAAATGGTTAGCATTCATAGCCACAGCTAAAGCCCATGGCTAGAAAAACAGTTTCCTCTTCATAGAATCACAGAATGCTTAGGGTTGGAAGGGACCTCTAGGGATCATCTAGTCCAACCCCCCTGCACACGCAGGGTCACCTAGAGCACGTGGCACAGGACTGCGTCCAAGCGGGTTTGGAAGATCTCCAGAGAAGGAGACTCCACAACCTCTCTGGGCAGCCTGTTCCAGTGCTGTCACCCTCACTGTCAAGAAATTTTTCCTTAAGTTCATGTGGAACTTTTGGTGCTTCAGCTTCCGGCCATTTCCTCTAGTTCTGTCAGTGGCCACCACTGAAAAGAGGCCAGCACCATCCTCCTCACTGCCTCCCTTGAGGTACTTATAGACACTACTTATAGACTCTTGTAAAAGAAATAACCATGGTTACTGTGTGGTAAAGGCTGGCTAATACTAACTTTTCATTGGTGTTTTAAATACTACTGAGGAAAAAAATATATCATTCCTTTTTCATCTGTTTCTGTTACAGACTGATAATCAGAGTGGCAGTAATAATAATGTCTAATTACGGTTATCTGCTGTTGCAGAACAGACAGAAGAGAAAAAACTTTTAGGAGCAAAATGATTTTATTCCTATGGCTTCACACTTATTGTATGGTAATTCTAAATATGTGAATAGCTTGAAATGATTTGGCTTATAGCCTTTTTGTTTTTCTTTTAAAACTCAGTTTACTCGAGGCCATTCTTCCCCCTTGTTTTCTTTATTAGCCATAAACATGAAATGTTATAGTCTAACATGCCAGTAAGCAGCATATAGCAGTACTTTTGGCATAAGGTATGACAGACAGAATTTTAGGCATTGTGCATCAGTGGCTTACTGATAGCAGAACTTTCTTCGAAGGCCCTGAAAGGAGATGCACATCTCGGCCACTTTGCATCTGTAATTTTTCATGCCAAAATGAGAACTCTTTACAAAGCTAACAGTCTATAATCTGAGTTTGAAGAATATAATCAGAATTTTCCGTATCCAAAACATGGTATTTCTGCGGATTCAGTCAGAATAGGTAAAAGAGGACACCAAGAAAAGCTTTTGTACTATTAATGAACATGTTTTCATTCTTTGTCTTCCTGGTCCTTTTTATGAGATCTTCTGTAGAAGCAGCAAGATGGTTTGGGTTTTTTTTTTCCCTTCATCGTCTATGGAATTTCTTATTAATTGTTATTTTTAAGTGGGAATTTAGTTGCTCACATTCCTCATGGAAATACAGACAAATGGGAAAAACATCTATTGGAAAAATCTCCATGTTTCAACAGGCCCAGAGGATTTAATAATCATCATGAGATTTTCTCCATCTCCATTGCCGACTCTTTTGTTTTAAAGAATTGTACCAATACAAAACCAACAAAAAATAGTACAGTTGCTTGTCTTTCTCAGTGGTTGTTTTTGGAGATCTTCCAGATACAGAAGAATGATCTTTTGGCTATGACTGCTGATATGCTGGCTAAGGCAGCATTCACTAGCTTCAAAACTACTTGAGGGACTTGGGGGGATGTTTTTCTTAATGAGGGAGGAGACAGCATTCTGATTATTGTTTTAAAACAGAAAAAGCAGCAAAAGCAGATGGTAAATTAAGGATTGATTCACTGACTAACATCTGTCCAGAAACATGTCAGAAAAGCATTATGGTGAGAGTGATGCAAACCTTCTGCTAGAGCCTTTAAGATAGAAAATTTTTAAAAGTGTCATTCCTTCCTATAAGAAATTTTATAGTTCAGCCACTATGGTTTATTGCACATAAGAGTTGGTGTAACACTGTTCTCAAGCTTCGGGTTGGCTGAAGTTTTCAAAATAAACAAATACCTGCCTCATTTCCTCTTCCTGATGCTCTCAGGGGTAGGAACCTAGCCGAAGATACGGCCGATTGCAGGTTTATTCAGGCTGCAAGTCATGGTGCATTTGACCAACTGACTATAGCTGTTCTTTCTTCCCCACCTACCATCAGAACATGGGGAGAAGTAAGTGCTTAAATGCCTTCCCGCTCCCAGCCGGCAGGATTTTGGAATTCATTTCTGCTTCAAATTACATAGACACAGTCCTTTTCCCGCCCCACCTCTCCATTCAACAAAGAGAAAAGGGAAGGCTCTGATGAAGTTTGTTTTTTTTTTTCCCCCATAGATGCATTTCTTTTTGGATTTTGAATTTTTCTGGGAGCAAACTCTAAATCCTTTGAAAAATGAGGGAAGATCAAGCATTAGAATGGGTGATATGGTTGAATGGTGCTCCTTCCAATATCAAAAACAGGAAGAAGGGGGAAATGGGATACTGGAAGTCTCTCCAAGTAAATAGTGAACATTTCTTTCCATTCCAGTTTTATTTTTTCAATGATTTCGTTGAATGCACTTTTGAATTACTCTATGCAAGCAAACAGCACAAGTCCAATAAAAACTCTCCTTATTACAAGAGTATCAGACAGGCAGGGAGAATTTGTGTGAGGAGTAGCACAGATAGGAGATCTGCACTAGATTGCAAAGAGCAGATTCAAATTGTTTTTAATTAGGAGTGATCTGCCTTAAACTTATATGACTTTTCTAAATCACATTAATACTATATGTGTTTTAAATGCCTGATGCTAAACACTTAGCATACTTCTTAATTTATTAGCTGGTTAACAGAATGTGAGAATGTGAAAAACAGTCTTTTAGGTGGTGCTAAAACTGACTTGTATTATCTGAATTTAGAAATCTAGGTATAAACTAATGCCAAAGTAAAGTAACTCTTTATTGCAATTGGAGTGTGTGCTGAACTAGCCCAGCAGAAGTGCCGCAAACTTGGATGAGATAGAGACCAGGTGCAAGACCTGGGAACAGCACTTGAGTGCTTAAACACGTGCACTCGGCTTCTGCATTTGGGGTCGAATTCTTCCTGAAAGCTCCATTTGGCTTATGTTACTCAACTGCGTAAAATAAAATTCAAGCAATTGTAAGCATACAGTCCTTTTAAAAAGGGGGTGGTTTTATATTCTAAAATAAAGACTGACAACTAATAAAATTTTAATGAATTAGCACGGCTGGAAACACTGTTATATTAAAGGGATGCAGGTTGCAACTTACCTCTTCTCTGTGATTTTTTATTGGCATACAAAGAATACTCTGAGTCTTATAGCCGGTGATCTGGTCGACCTCTGCATTGAATCTTGGATCCTGATACAGAAGAAAAATATAATTATTTAAAGGCTGAATTAAAGATGTGTTCTTTTTCTTTCCTGATTTAAAGACTAAAAAAAAAAAAAAAGTATTTAACTGTTACCCAGGATAACAGTACTTCCATTACTATGTAATAACTATATAAAGTCATTACTATCAACATGCATTTCAAGAATTAAAAAAAAAATGTGCCTGTGGATAAATATAACTGTCAGAAAGAAATACCCTAAGGAAAAGCATTTTTAGCCTAGACAATCACTACGTGAAACTTATATAAAGAATAACCACAAGCAATGTAGCTTTTATCTTCAAGAGGAAATTGCAGAAATACACTGAAAGACATATAGTCCCAGATAAACAAAGTTTCATCAACGTGGTTAATATTTTTGCTTATAGTGGAGATTTTGCTTCTGTTTTTCAACTGCATATTGATAAAAACTGATTTTTTACATCTCATTAAAACCCAGCAGAATGGTTTTCTTTCTCTAGTAGCTGATTTCAAATTCAGAATGATTGTCCCAATTCAAGAAAGAACTTTTAAAAGATAAGGACAGGTGATAGCTTGCTGGAACCATGTGCTTAACAAGTATTTTTGAGCCAGTAAGTAAATGTTGAAAGTTAAAGCATATGTAATCATACTCCTTTTTGCTGCTCTTGAAAATTACCTTGTAATAATATCACCCATCTGTGTAAATATGCTCAGATTAATGAAGAGATGATCAATTAGAAGTGGTAGTTTTCAGCTTTGTATGCTTTATTAGTTAATAAATTTATCAACTAAGTAATTCAGGAATATTTCCATCACTCTATGGAAAAAAGACATGTGATTCTTTCCCAGTGCTGGACTTTACTTCTTTGTTTTTCTAGCCTTGTCTTACGTTATTCAAAAAGCCGAGTATCCCTTAATTTGTGAGACTCCTATACAGTTCAAACATTCATCCTGATTTTCTTCATTCAGATCATAGTGCCTTAGGAACAACAAAATTCTTGGAAGCATTTTCAGTTGCAGGCTGCAGTTTTGCAGATAATTATTTATACTCACAATTTTGGTACAGAAGTATCTTGACTCTTGATACAAACAGAAATGTAAACATGTAAGTCTCCAAAGCTAGAAATGCAAATTCTGGTGTGCACATAACTGGTCAAGACTGAGCTGAAAATATAACTGCTAATGTCAATTTTTATCATTTACCTTGATGTTACCTTTCCCCTAGCATTAGTCATAGGTATATGTGTCTGTATATGCAGATGTATATATAATACATGCTTCATAACAGAAATCTGGGGCCTGGTTTGCATATTCACTGGTATGAAACAGTTTGGCTCCAAATACATGAATTAAAGTGGTAATGTTACATCAACTTTTTTTTTCCTAGTGTCCAAAATGATTCAAGATACATTTTTTCAGCTTACCTCATAAGCGTTCTTGATGTTCAGAGGCTGGCCTATAGCTGCCACGTGCCCCACGATGCCCTTGTTCCACTCCAGGCGAATGCAGTTGTTTGAAGCTTCTTCCAGGGTGGAGCCTTCTGCCACATCAAAGAGCCTGCTCACAAGAAACTTCTCGTTAGAGCTGTCCTCACAGACCAAGAACAGGGAATAACGATCAGCTGCTATCAGCTCATGGATATGTAGGAAAATTTTGTGGCAAAGCGCTGTGACATCCAAATGACTAGAAATATCTTTCACAAGTTCTAAGAGTCTTGAGCACTGATCCCCTGCACTGGTCTCAATCCGTGGAGATTGCAGAGGCATCTGTTCCTTCTTTTCAGATCCAGAGAGGAAGCTCACTGCTCCCACCGAGTCCGTGACAAAAATGGGTCTTAAGGGTCTGTCAAATTCAGAAGCAGAGATTTTCCTCACTGGAGTCCCAGAGTTGGTGGTCTCAGCACTGGCAGGCTGGTGGCAAGAGCAGGATTCGCTCTGGGTCTTGGTTCCTTCCTTACAGACTGGAATAGTGTGAACTCTCTCAGCAAACCATGCGTTAACCATTTCTCTATAAAACAAAAATGAAATATAGTAAATCTTGTAAATCATAATAAATGTACCAACACAACATTGCCAAGCAGATAACATTCAAACCTTTCACACATGCTGCATCTTCAGTGCTTTTCTGTACCAGTGTTCTTCAGTTTTAGCCACACTAAGTCAAGGTTAAGCAGTAATGTTTTATGCCCCACGAAAAGGAAACCATTTCTGCTTAGAGTAAACAATTAAATAGTGCAGAGGATGACTGCTTAGGTGCCATCTTTCAGAGTATATAAGATCAAAAGTTTACACTGTAATTTTCTGCTTGGAAAATTCTGGTCCTCCCACTCCTAAGACATAGAACCTTTTAAATAAATTTCTGTTTTAAGTCTATTTTTCCCGACCTTTTCTCCCTTTTTTAAAGATCATTTTGAAATCTAGTTCCATCAGAGTACCTGAAATCCCCCCTATTTTGTTGTCCGTAAACTATTTTAAGGACAGCTTTCTTCATTATTGCTGACAGGACATAGGGAAAGTTGTTTTTAGACTCAAAGTACAGAACTTTTGCTTTAAAACTACCCTTCAAAATTATTGTCTGTTTTCATGCGTCACTTCCGCTTCCTTCCAGATGAAACTCATTGCCTACTTCAGTCCAAAATATGGCATATTCCCAAAATGGCATTTTTAATGAGTTTACTATCAATCAAAAGATCTTTGGTATTTAACTGCTTCTGAAATGGGCGAAGTGCTATTGTACCAGACCTAATATGTCCTTCCTAAATACAGCTTTTCTGAATTACTCTAAGCAAATGCATTATTAATAGCATTAATGTAGTTTTCTTGTCACTGTAATACTTTTATGTCCAAAATCTTTTAATAAGGGGCTGTTAATTTCATATATTCAGTGAAGAGGCTTCTTTACAGCACATGCTCAGCTCTCAGAAGTTTGCCTCAATTACATAATGTATAGGCTTATGAACAGCAAAGCTCCTATTAAGAAGTCTGATCTTTTGGAAACATCTCGTGGTGGTCATGTTTTAAATTTGGTATTTTTTTTAATTTGCTCAGCAGACCACAGGAATTTCAAGAGTGAAGCTGAATGAAGCCATGGAAATTAATCAGGTTAGTCAGCCGGTGATTGGTTACACTCATTAGTGTATGTTCAATATGAGAAATATGGTACCTAGCCTCCATTTCTTCCTACAGAGTAGCTTTGACTGTGCTGCAGAATGCAGGGGTGCGAGTGCTTGCTGCAAATGATGAATTGCTAGCCAAACTGCTAATCAAATGTAAAGTAACTGACTGAAAACCACAGATATTATTTTTATTAGTAGCAGTCCATAATATGAAAAAAAAAATGTGTCCTTGGGTAGGAAGGTTTGAAAGAGTTTCTCAGGTTTTACAATCATATATGATTTGGAGGCCTCAACTATAAGCAAACATAATTTGAAAAATTAAATAGCTTAGATTTATAAAACTATGCAAGTGTAAAGGGAGCACCAAGGCAAAAGAAAGGCATATTGCTGCACACATTCCACTTTGATGTAAACTGCCTGGTATTAAATAAGTGATAGAATATTCTTTACTTTAGACTCCATCTGCATACTTTATTCCTGATCATGTAAAACCTTACAAACATGGTTAATATAATTCATAGTCTTACTGATCTTCAAGGCTGAATGGCCCCTGTCATATAGGACATTTGTGAATCATGTGACGATCAGGGTCTTGCGTTGTTAAGGCTCTCTGTCCAAAAGCACAGAATTAAATGCTGGTGATTTTTGCCTCCAAGTTCCACAGAACTAGGATTGCATTCCCATGTTTTTACATTTTCCATGAAGCTCCTGGAACACTTTTTGCTGTACCAATAATATATCTCAATCAACATCTATTATAAATTCCCCAGCAATCTTAAGCTAGTCCAATTACTGAAGACATAGTGCCAGAGAACACAGTGAAATTCCATTGTTATTCTGAAAGAGTTTTCATTCACTGCTTAGCTACTTTCTTTTTTTAAAGAAAGTAAACTCTACTTTTTAAGTATATTAGTAGCTCCTAGTGTGCTCTTTTATTATGGCAGAAATATATACATGTATAGTTGTTAAGAATCACTTCATCCCCATGTTTCTTGTAGTGAAGGAACAAAAGGAGCAATTATATATTATTAGGACTCCGATTTTAACAGGATTTCTTTGTAGTACTTAAAAATCATACTTATTAGAATGTGGGAGGTATAACTTTGTATTGCTGAAATACATAGTATTATACCATGTCTGGGACAATATCACCACCTTTGCTAAAGCTGTTTCAGTGAGAGTCGAAGTAAGTTAGCATTTGATGATATTTTAAAATACTATTTTTGTAATTGTAGGAGAAAAAAAAAACAGTGATGAAAATGACTAAAAATATCTTTAAGGAACTTGGATTGTGGAATAATCTTTTTAAACTAGCCAGGGATTGGGTGTAGGAACCTATATTTTGTCTAGGCATGTTTGAAAATGCACAGAAGTAAAGCTGGACTTCCTTGCTGAGTGGCAGCAGCTTTTACAGGAAGCTGATTCTCTGCTTGTTTGCGCTTGAGGGAAGAAGACAGAAAAAGCTGCCATTTTGGCTAGCTGTGTTTTACAGTGAAGTTACATGGGCAGATGTGTTGATGTAAGATACGAGGCAGAGAAAGAATTAGGTACCCTTTGTGGATGAAGGAAAAGCAAAAGCTGAAATTTGGTTTATCAGGTGATATGTGCCATTTTATTTGAAGTTTTGCATCATGTGCCCTGGCCTTAACATTGAACTAGTAACATTCAGTAAGAACAATATATTCTGTATTCTAATACCATTTCTCAAATATGGCAATGACATAATTTAGTTTTACTGCTTGGCTGTTTTCTGTGTAAAATACACATTTTAATGCTTCTCTAACTTATGGAGACTGAGGAGGGATTTGGGACAGAATTGTAAAATCTTTCCTATTATAGTAACCACGTTTCTTTAATAAGAAGTGACTATGTATTAGACGTCTGCATTATTTATAAAGCATTTCAGCATTGAACAGAACTTTACATTATGCTGTGTTACTTTCCTTGTAGAGTTGTACAATTATGAGGAACATGCCCCGTTAATGTATTTTAGATGGTAGTCCAATGCCTTGCCAACAGCCTGTGATTCTCAAAAGCTGTGTACATTACTAACAACAACAAAAAATCCTCAACTGTGCTGTTTAAAGCATGTTCTCCAACTTCAAACCATTTAGGCATTTCAGTTTAGGCAACAGAAAAGTTGTTCACATTTAGCTGGAATAAGAACAGTTTTCACTGGCCTTTACTGAATGCCTCTACTAACAAGGAAACTATTTATCTCCTTTTACTTCCACAGTTATATACACGAGTGGAAAAAAAAAAAGCATTTTACATTAGCTGAAATGTAAAATAGTATTCTAAATCTATTCAAACTCTTTCAGAGGAGGTCTTGATATGCATTTGCTTGTTGATGTTCCATCCTATTTTTAACAGTGTTTGACCAGAAGTGTATGCTTACAAATGTGACCATTTTCTCAGCATAGAATTAATCTAATACCAGACACACATAAAACCACAAGTGATATTTCTGAAAATGAGTAGCAAGTGCTATGTATGAAAGCACTACATTAAGGAATAAATACTTGTGACTATTTGTATGAGTAATCTTGAGTGAGTATTGCTATTGTCAAGAGCTGATGCTAAGGACCAAACCCTTCCTGTAAGAGAGAAACTGTTCAATATAGGAGTATTAATCAGGAACAAATACTGATCCATACTAATCTAAATGTATAGTTCAAACTACACTGTGTTTCCATCCCAATCAATAGCCCTTCAATCACTGGGCCTTGCAGTGTTATACCCATGTGTGTCTGTTCTTTGTGTGCTGCCATACATCCTTAATATTTACTTATTTAGTGTAAACCTCTGCCCAAGAAAGCCATATTTATCTTAGAAGTCATCAATAAGAATAGTTGACTGTAAGTTAACCTTTTTCATAGGCTTTTACATTAGCCAAATCCAGGCTTTCCTCTATAAAATGCAAAACTTCAAAGGAAGTTGAGAATAGTAACTGCTGAATGATAAAACCAGAGAGGAAGTTTGGGTATGGGAAAGGGATGAAAGTACAATGGAAGATAAAACATTTGAACAAAACAAAAAAGATGATGTGATCCTTCCCTCTCTAATCACTTGTATACAATTGCACATTAAGAAATCTGCATTACATTAGGTCTCGGGAACTTCAGAGGGTTTAAAGTCTTTGAACCCAATTTGTTAGGTACAGCACAGAAAGTAGAATTGTCCCTGGAGCAAGAAGTTTTCAATATGTGCAGGCAACAAAAATAGGAAATCAATGGGTGGGAAAACAGGCACAGAGACAGGGCTTGAGCTAGGTCATGCTGGACCCAAGCAGAATCCCAGCTTGCTTTATTTCCCATGCCTTACCTGTCAAACCATGCTGACCTGACACTAATTACTATTACTGGGAGTACTGAATAATTTCTTTTACCCATCTCCATTATGCACATTTTTAAAATCATTTCTCTTTTGAAGATCAGCAGGCAGTGTAAGATGTTTAATGAGTTGCAGGCAAATTATGATTGCCTTGCTAACACATGTAACTATGCTACATAGGTAAGGCAACACCAATGAGACCATTCAGCAAGATATTTTTAGACAAAACTATTAGAAAACTCTATTGGAAACTCTATTGGAAAAAAATGGAGAGCACAAAATGAATACTCAGATGTGGC